>NC_025696.1:13263471-13271348 GCF_000633955.1 Camelina sativa
ACCCGCGCCATCAAGGAATTCGGGTAATGAATCAGCCGCCAATACTGTTTTGCCAACATAGCATCATTAAACTGTTCTAGAGCACGAAACCCTAAACCCCCTTCTAACTTATCCTTACATAATTTATCCCAAGCAACCCAGTGCATACCACGAGCCTTATTGTTAGACTTCCACCAAAAGGTAGAGATAGCACTCGTTAATTTAGATGTCAATTCCTGTGGCAATTTGTAACATGAAATAACATGAGAAGGTAGTGCCAACGCTACCGATTTTATCATGATTTCCTTTCCCCCTTTCGATAATAACTTCGCAGACCAGCCATTAACCTGATCATCCATCCGATCCTTCACATAACTAAATACCTTCGTCTTCGAACCCTGAAGACTTTCAGAATACCCAGATAAGAGCCCATACCACCCTCCTTAGAAATACCCATCACTGATTTTATTTGTGATCTTGTTGCAGGGGATACCTTCTTACCGAACATAATCGAAGATTTCTCTAAATTAACCTCTTGCCCGGAGGCTTTACCATAATCGCCGATGATGTCCATCACCGTCCGACATTCAGACACTTCTGCCTTACAAAAAAAAAGCTTTTAACCATTCTCGATACACAAGCTTTTATTGGACAACAATTGGTATTTATGTCTTTTATTTATGGTGATCCTATTCCCCAACATCGGGGAAAAGTTTGGGATAAGTTAACAGATATTGGCTCTTTTCGTATTGATCCTTGTTCTTGATTGGCGATTTCAACGAACTAGTTGGAAACCATGAGAAACAGGGTGGAGCTTTGCGCCCTGCCTCTTCTTTTTTGCCTTTTTCGTCAATGCTTCGACATTGCGGGATGCTCGAATTTCCTTGTTACGGGGAACAATTATCCTGGCGAGGTAATCGTTGTAATAACCAGGTAGTCCGTTGTCGGCTAGATCTTTCCTTGGGTAATGAGGATTGGCACGGGTTTTACCCAAACTCGAGGGTAGATTATTTGGAAATGATTGGGTCGGACCATAGTCCTATTTTGGCTACATGTCTTAAGATGGACCGGAGGCGGCATAGACAATTCTGTTTCAATAAGCGTTGGTTGGGTAAAGAGGGCATTAGAGATGCGGTCGAGTCAGGGTGGAATCGATCACGAAATTTTCGGACCCCAGTTTTTGTGGATCAGATTCGGAATTGTCGGAATTCGATTTCCTGGTGGCGTAAGAACAACTTTAATTTTGGCCCCTCGGCGATCTCTTCGTTAAAGGAGGCTTTACAAGTGGCAAAAATGGATGATTCGATCTCTCAGGAAGAAATTAGGGGAATTGAGAGGAAATTAAAAGAGGCATATCGAGATGAGGAAATCTTTTGGCAACAAAAAAGCAGAAAATTCTGGTTGAGGGTTGGGGATAAGAATACTCACTTTTTTCACGCCTCTACTAAACAGAGACGGGTGCGCAACAGGATTCTTGGCTTATTTGATACGAATAATGTATGGAACGAATCTCCTTCGGGAATGGAGCATATTGCCACCAAATATTTTGAGAACCTCTTCAAGAAGTCGGATGGCAGGGGCATTACCGAGATGCTCCAAGAAATCCACCCTCTGATCACGAATAGGATGAACAGGGAGCTTATCAAGGATATTTCCAAAGGGGAAGTTCGTAAGGCATTATTTGCTATGCATCCGGAAAAGGCTCCGGGTCCTGATGGGATGACGGCCTTGTTCTTTCAGCGATTTTGGTCCTCTTTAAAACGGGATTTGTTGGCTCTGATACGAGAATTTTTTCGAACGGGTTGTTTCGATCCTCGTTTAAATGAGACTAACAATTGTCTTATCCCTAAAGTGGATAGACCACAGCGAATGATGGAGTTTAGGCCGATTAGTCTTTGTAATGTAAGTTACAAAATTATTTTTAAAGTTCTGTGTTTCCGACTTCGTCGAGTTCTGCCTACTTTGGTTTCAGAGACTCAGTCGGCATTTGTTTCTGGTCGCTTTATTACGGATAATATTCTTGTGGCCCAGGAAATGTTTTATGGGCTGAATACTAACCGACGATGTAGGTCGGAATTCCTGGCTTTCAAAACAGACATGAGCAAGGCTTATGATCGAGTTGAATGAGATGTTTTGGAGGCAGTGTTGCTAAAATTGGGATTTGATCGGAAATGGATTGGGTGGATTATGTGGTGTGTTTCTTCTATGTCGTACCAAGTGCTTATGAATGGTCAGCCTAGGGGCTCTATTCTTCCACAAAGGGGGTTACGACAAGGGGATCCTTTGTCGCCGTACTTATTTATTCTTTGCACCGAGGTGCTGATCGCAAATATTAAAAAAGCTGAAAGAGAGAAGAAGCTGACGGGCATCACAATTGCTCGGGACAGTCCCACCATATCTCATATGTTATTTGCTGATAATAGCCTGTTTTTTTTGCAAAAATATTATTTTATAAATCAATATAAGCTTTTTTTTGTTAGTTATTAAATTAACTAAAATAGCATTTTTTGTAATATGCCACGTGATAGTAGGGTTAAATTTTAACAACATTGCTTAAATTAGTATATGGAAATTATGTGTTGACCATATGTACCAAATATTGCATACAGTGCACTTTTTTAGGAATCTAATTTTTGTTTCACCATAGTGGTCATCCTTCATATGAATTATTGTGGAAATAGTTTTCTGCCAACTAACTATTTTGACTCTTTTTGCAATAGGTATATATGTTGCCCAAAAGGAGTTATTTTCTATGTTTCTCATATCCTTATCACTTATATAACGATATATGAAGACATCCTTTCTCTATATATCTCATCTTTCAATATCAAAGGAGTCTCCAAACAAAAACAATTGGTGGACTAACGTAATCTTCTAATTGTGTCAGAAGTGATGGCAAAACTACTGTATTCGTATATGTTCTGCATGTTTGTTCTGTCAGGTAAAATTTCGTATATCCCTTGTTACAGAACATTATGTTACAAAAATTTAAATTTTGGTTTTTAGTTGATGTGTCTAGTAAACTGAACAATTTTAATTGCATTAATACCAAAATTTTAATTTTTGTAACATAATATTAATTAAGTTATTAAGAATTTTGGTTTCTTCATTTACGTGGTAAAAAATGCGATAACATATGCTATATCAATTACTTCATATATATTACTTTAAAATTGCAAGTATTAACACAATTTATTTTTGTTTTAGGCTTCTTGGCCTTTTCAAGTGCAAAGCTAGAAACATGTACTTCTGCCTTTCCGCTTGGCCACCCATGCGATCTTGAATCATGCATAAATGAGTGCTTTCGACTATTCAAGACCGGATTTGCAAGTTGTAGCAGAAACAAAGTTCTTTGCTTTTGTGATTACAATTGCAAAGCTTAATTGGACATATATACTCCTCATGTATATGATGTTCTTAACTAGAGCAAAAAACTTTAATGTTAAGTACCTTAATTACTTTGATTCCATGTAACTGAAGGATATATTGTCCTATGAATAAAAAAGTTCTTAAATATTTCCATTTTACTATACAATAAAATTAAATTTCATGTAATTGACCTAGCCGTGGCATTCAGGTTTTCAGATTTAGACATATAGAACCTGTTCGGGTTTTTTATACTATTGGGTCGAGTTAGGTATTACCCGTTCAAGTTTGGGTATTACCCGTTTAGATTTGGGTATACCCAAACTCAAACAAACCATATATGAAAAAAAAAAAAAAAAATTTATCTTTCTAGAAATTTTAGAACACATGTATATATATAAATATTTAACGTTTCACATTAGAATAAATAAACTAAGATGGTAAAATGGTTTAAGATGCACCCTTAAATGTTTAAGGTATTAGGTTCAAATTCCTTCAGATGCATTTTTACATTTAGTTCGGTTCTTTCTTCAGATTTGGACATCATCCGAAGAACCCGATTTGGTTTTACACACTACTCGAAACCAAAAATGTGACGAGTAACGAAGGAGTAATTAATTTTTGCTACAACACTCTTTTTAAAATTTTTCTTCTACTTGATCTATCCACGTAAGATGTTCAAAGTTTTCTAGAAGGATTTGGTTTTATGGAGCGAAATCAGGATTTCTACAACATGAAATTGATGAATAAGTTGGTTCTAAAGTTATATTCGTTGTACCTTGATGTGATCGCTGATCGAGAGTAAGGTAAGAAGTGATGGAGGGAAGTGGAGAGGCATATTCTCATTGAGAAATAAACACTACAAACCAGTTTCTCTTTCCATATTTGGGTAAAGTCGTATAGTCGTAGCTTTCTCTAGATGACAAAAATTAATGTCATCATCAAAGCAGCCACAAGCATACAAGTATGATGATGTTGCCTTTAGCCATTTTTCTTCTCGTAAACTTTTATGTTCATTTACAAACAGCTCATTGGGTGAGATCAGGTTCAAACTGTTTTTGCGTTTCCGAAGATTATTGCGTTGAACCGTAAAACTCTTGCTGCATTTGGACGGTTGGGCCTGCTACAAGACACAAGAAATATTGAATATGGTTTCCTCGTTTGCTATTGTATCATAGAATCCTAGATCATCTTTGTTTGTTTATTTTTCAATCGAAAAAACTTTGTTTAACAAACAATGAAGTCAACCGTTTAAAAATAAATGTTTTCAAATTAACATTTACAAAGGAATATTTCAAGTACTTAACAGATGCAAACAACCAACCATTTATTTGAGTCGAAGAGGGTTTTATACATATATTGTCCAATCTATTTAGAACCAACAACGTGCATACGAGTAGTATTTTCCTCTACTCGTATACTTTTCTTAAGTTTTGAAATCATAAGTTTTGACTACTTTGTTTATTTCGTGATGTATTTTTTAAAAATTTTATTTTTATTTGTAGGTCAGCTAAAATGATACATTATAATGTTGATACATCATACATAACAAATAATGATAATTTACTGCGGATGATTATAAAATGTATATCAAGTGAATTTTAATATCTTTGAATTAGCTAGTACGAATGGAATATCGTCAATATATTGATCATCAAGAAGATATCATACATACAATGAAGACTAACCAAATATATGATGGATCAAAAAAGAAATTAGACTTTAGAATAATTATCTTTAGATACTCTACTTTTCTTTTTTCAGTTATTGTAAATTATATCTTAGTCTGAACCAAATAAACGATTACATAGAGTTAACATGACATAACTTGATATATCTAAATTGAAATTTAGTATTCCACTTTCAATCAATTATATTAAACGAGAAGTGAAAACGTCCCACATTCAATCTCAGCAAAATTTTACCATTATACCATTAATGAAATTGCCCTTGACGTTGAAATATTTTGTCCCTGAACGTAAATTTACCTATTTTCGCATTAAAAATAAATCAAAAATCAATTTAAAAATAATCTAATTGCATAAAAAGTTATTTGCAAAACTAGAATTTGCTAATTTAATCCCTAAATTTCCTGGAAAACACCCCTTTTACAACTATAGTTCTGTTTTATACTATAAATTCTACAGATTTGAGATAATTAATGGGCTTAGATTGTTCATAGATTAACGGGCTTCTGCAGGAAAAAAAAAATCCGACGACAATACACCTCCTTACTGGAAACCCTAAAAAGATATATCATTTACAACTATAAATACAATGCTATCGTTTGCTTTCACCATAACTCAACAAAGAAAAAAAGAAAAAAACTCTCTTCTCTTGAATTTATAGTTTTATCAATTTCAATAATTCTTTAATCATGTTCTCAAATTTATATTTGTATTCCAATCTTGATGTTTTTAATGATTCATCAACTGATACTGTTTATTTTCCTGTTCATATAGTGGTTTCTTGGAAAGCAAGATCTAATAATCATAACGCTTTGGTTGTTGTTGGTTCACCTTACAAAAAGGTATAATATTGTGCTTTTTTGGTAGAGGTTTTACGTTTAATTTTTTAATCATGTTCTCAAAAAAAAACTCTCTTCTATTGAATTTATAGTTTTATCAATTTCAATAATTCTTTCATCATGTTCTCAAATTTATATTAGTATTCCAATCTTGATGTTTTTAATGATTCATCAACTGATACTGTTTATTTTCCTGTTCATAGAGTGGTTTCTTGGAAAGCCAGTCCATAAATCATAAAGCTTTAGTTGTTGTTGGTTCACCTTACAAAACTGTTCAACATTTTTTATTAGTATTCCGATTTTCTGTTTTTATGATTAATCGACTCATTCTTTTATTTTTTTGTTCGTATAGTGGTTTCTTGGAAAGCCAGTCCATAAATCATAAAGCTTTAGTTGTTGTTGGTTCACCTTACAAAACTGTTCAACATTTTTTATTAGTATTCCGATTTTCTGTTTTTATGATTAATCGACTCATTCTTTTATTTTTTTGTTCGTATAGTGGTTTCTTGGAAAGCCAGTCCATAAATCATAAAGCTTTAGTTGTTGTTGGTTCACCTTACAAAACTGTTCAACATTTTTTATTAGTATTCCGATTTTCTGTTTTTATGATTAATCGACTCATTCTTTTATTTTTTTGTTCGTATAGTGGTTTCTTGGAAAGCCAGTCCATAAATCATAAAGCTTTAGTTGTTGTTGGTTCACCTTACAAAACTGTTCAACATTTTTTATTAGTATTCCGATTTTCTGTTTTTATGATTAATCGACTCATTCTTTTATTTTTTTGTTCGTATAGTGGTTTCTTGGAAAGCCAGTCCATAAATCATAAAGCTTTAGTTGTTGTTGGTTCACCTTACAAAACTGTTCAACATTTTTTATTAGTATTCCGATTTTCTGTTTTTATGATTAATCGACTCATTCTTTTATTTTTTTGTTCGTATAGTGGTTTCTTGGAAAGCCAGTCCATAAATCATAAAGCTTTAGTTGTTGTTGGTTCACCTTACAAAACTGTTCAACATTTTTTATTAGTATTCCGATTTTCTGTTTTTATGATTAATCGACTCATTCTTTTATTTTTTTGTTCGTATAGTGGTTTCTTGGAAAGCCAGTCCATAAATCATAAAGCTTTAGTTGTTGTTGGTTCACCTTACAAAACTGTTCAACATTTTTTATTAGTATTCCGATTTTCTGTTTTTATGATTAATCGACTCATTCTTTTATTTTTTTGTTCGTATAGTGGTTTCTTGGAAAGCCAGTCCATAAATCATAAAGCTTTAGTTGTTGTTGGTTCACCTTACAAAACTGTTCAACATTTTTTATTAGTATTCCGATTTTCTGTTTTTATGATTAATCGACTCATTCTTTTATTTTTTTGTTCGTATAGTGGTTTCTTGGAAAGCAAGATTAATAAATCATAAAGATTTGGTTGTTGTTGGTTCACCTTACAAAACTGTTCAACATTTTTTATTAGTATTCCGATTTTCTGTTTTTATGATTAATCGACTCATTCTTTTATTTTTTTGTTCGTATAGTGGTTTCTTGGAAAGCAAGTCCATAAATCATAAAGCTTTAGTTGTTGTTGGTTCACCTTTCGAAAAAGGTATAATATTATGCTTTTTTGATGAGGTTATAAATTTAATTCTTTTATTATGTTCTCAAAATTATAATAACACTAAAAACAAAAAAAATTTTCCAATTATTTATAATATATTCTTATATTTATCTTCCATCTTTTTAAAGAAATATATTGCATATGGATCTTATTATTCTTTTATTTTTCTGTTAATGTAAAAGATAATATCGATCAATAAATTTGTTTCTAATTAATATCAGGTATTATTTTATATAATCAGAATGATTAACGTGTTAAATTATTTCTATTATATATAATTTCTTTTCATAAGTTGATTACACTTGGATTGCCATATTTGCAGGATAACTATGATCGTTAATAGCCATGTATATTTTTGGGAATATAGAAACAAAATTGTTTAATTTTTATCTTTAG
>NC_025696.1:13271478-13271958 GCF_000633955.1 Camelina sativa
ATTCTAGATTTGGTATATCCATCAATGTGGACGAATATACAACATGTTCGATAGATGGTCAATCCTATATTGCCGAGTTGATTAGAGAAGCAAAACTCATTATATGGGATGAGTCTCCAATGATGAACATATTTTGTTTTGAAACGTTGGATAGGAGTTTGCGAGATATTATGAAGTATGATCGAGTTTGCAAAGCTCATACAATTGTCATCAGATTTTCAATTTTTTCCCCTTAATAATATTACCTTTTTCATATTAATATCAAAGTGTAAGTTTTAAAACATGAAAACGTGAAAACATCTTCAATATGTTAACATAAATTGTATTTTGTACATGCAAGTGTGACAAACCTTATATTAAAACTGTATTTATTTATATAATATTAGAATTTTTAATAATCAGACTAAAGGTGAGAAACTAAAAAGATTAAGACGCAACGTTTAGTCGTGACTCTTTGTATTCTTACAAATCAAAAATCTC
>NC_025696.1:13272475-13308565 GCF_000633955.1 Camelina sativa
TTGGTGTACACAGACGTTTACGATTATTATTCTGATCATAAATATGTCAACTAAAATCAAAATACTCTATAATGCAGGTCTAATGTTAAGTCAGGATCAGATAACAAACCAATGTTTAGCTGAGATTGAAATGATTATGCGATCTAATGGAAGCTCTCTGTCAACTATTGTGAATCCTAAACCAGACCAATCTATGATGGATAATAATGAGAATAGGCTTCTCATAGATGAGAGGAACTATAAACGTGCTGACCAAAGAGAGGATTGCGACAGGTTGTTACGTATGTCAACCGATGAGCAAAAAAGTGTCATCCTAGAAATTATTGATGATGTGAATTGAAACAATAGAGGTATATTTTTTGTTCATGGATTTGGTGGTACTAGAAAAATATTCTTGTGGAGTATTCTTGGCGCTGATATACGATCTAGGGATGATATTGTTCTTAATGTTGCATCAAGTGGTATACCTGCTTTACTTATGAAAGGTGGTAGGACAGCTCATTCTAGATTTGGTATATCCATCAATGTGGACGAATATACAACGTGTTCGATAGATGGTCAATCCTATATTGCCGAGTTGATTAGAGAAGCAAAGCTCATTATATGGGATGAGTCTCCAATGATGAACATATTTTGTTTTGAAACGTTGGATAGGAGTTTGCGAGATATTATGAAGTGTGATCGAGTTTGCAAAGCTCATACAATTGTCATCAGATTTTCAGTTTTTTCCCCTTAATAATATTACCTTTTTCATATTAATATCTAAGTGTTAAGTTTTTAAAAATGAAAACGTGAAAACATCTTCAATATGTTAACATAAATTGTATTTTGTACATGCAAGTGTGAAAAACCTTATATTAAAACTGTATTTATTTATATAATATTAGAATTTTTAATAATCAGACTAAATGTGAGAAACTAAAAAGATTAAGACGCAACGTTTAGTCGTGACTCTTTGTATTCTTACAAATCAAAAATCCCCTTTTTGTTTTCGATAAAAGAGAAGATTCAAGTAAAAACCTAATTTGAGAAAATCATGAGGTTCGATTATATTGCTGATCTGCTACCCGGAAGAACTAATTGGTGTATCAATGCCAAGGTCTTACATTCTTGGAGAGTCAGAGAGTTCTTTACAAAACGAGTTCTGCTTCTTGTGGATGTAAAAGTTAGGGTTGTTAGTTGAATGATTTTTACTTAAATTTCAAGTTCTAACAGTTATTGTATATAAGACTTCTTACAAAATTGTTGTTAAACTGTGAAGGTGACAAAATTGAAGCTCTTTATTTACCCGATACACTCGCTAAACTCCCGAAATATATCGACGATGGTGAGTGGTACAATATTAGAAATTTCAAAGTGATCAATCCAACCATGGAGGAGAGGAATACTCATCATCCTTATCAGATTAAATTTACGGATGATACCAATATGACGCTGCTCGAATCATTGAGTCCTAAGAATTACTTTCGGTTCGAGGATTTGGATGACATATATCGTGGAAGAATATATCATCCCATCTCTTTCGGTAAGTATTTCTTTAATTGATTTTATATTATTTTGGTACAATCCGTCAATATAGTTAATTGGTATCTTTGTATTCGAAAAACTAGATTCTTTTTAGGATTTATGAAACTTTGTGTATTGGTCCTTCTCATAGAAAAGTACGACTTAAACTTTACCAAAAATAGATTAGCAACATTTTGGAAACCTAAATTCTGTCTTTTTCCCAAATTAGATGTTTGTGCGTGTATAATGGATGTGGAAGATAGAAGAAAGTCTGCGAGTGTCATTGATATTAATAAAGTTGTTCTCATGTTGTTGAATGGCAAGTAAAAAGATATTTACTCTACCTTAAAGACAGTTACGTTTTAGAGTTGTCTCTGTTAAGATTTTTATTTATTTGATAAACATGTAGGTGTGAGACTGTGAAGTGTCGTCTCAAAGACAACTACGCTTCTCAATTCATGACCGTATGGCAATCAAGCGGGTGCCATCTCATATACAAATCCGAACCTGTGTTATGTGTAATGCGGTTTATGAGGGTGGGAGAATATGAAGGTATGTAACATAAATTAGTTCTGATATAATCATCATAAGGTAACCAATATATTCACTTTAAATTATAAATGTCTGTAGGTGCACCGTGTCTTGAAAACACTTTGGCCTCTTCGAAGATCTTCATAAAACCAGAGTTTGAAGGACTGGAGCATCACCAGACTATGTAAGATGTAATTATGTATATTAAAACAAGTTTTGTATGATGTTAAAGTAAAATTTCTTAAAACATTTTATATATTTACAGGTCTGAATTTGCTGGACGTTATTACATAAACCATGTGATGAAGCAACAAGGTGAAAGCTCAGACACTCAAATGTAAAGAATGGGATGTTGGCCGTTTATTTTTACTCATTTTGAATGTCTATAAAATTTAGTATGTTTGTATTAACCGCTACTTGAAATCCAACTTTGCATTACTCTCATCTTTATTTTGTAATTGAGATAATACATTATAATATTGAACTATTGGAAATTGCTTACGCTTTTAAAAATTTAGAATTTACTTATTGAATTTCAATATCTGTTTACTACAACTTAGTTGTTTATTTAAAAGACTCAATTAATATTTCACATTGAGAGTATTATTTATCTTTAGTAAGATAAACCTTTATGTATATATGCAAACACAAAAAGTACTTAATAATCTAATAAAACATTTTAAACTTTTTCAAAAGATAAAATACTATGTTTAAATATATTAATTATTACATATTAAATCAGAAAAGTAAATATCATGAAGTAATAAAACTATTGTTGTTAAAATCTTATTACCGCGCTTAAAGCGCGGGTACTTCCCTAGTTATAATTTATCCATAACTCACTTAGGATGATATGCTGGCCAACGTTTTCCTTAAGTACAAATTTGTATATATTAAATAAAGACTTAGGTCATATGTTAACTCCGGTGCCTTTACGTTGATTGGTGCAAAATCCAAATAATACATATCATAATGGTTTGGTATTATTACCACGTAGCAACTCAGATGTTGAGTTTGGTCTTATGTTTATCTTTTGTTTGTTTGTTTGTTCGTTCATAGGCTTGATTGATAGGCTAAAATTAGTGTAGTTGGATGCAATGCATTTTTTTGCTTTTTTTTTTGGAAGCAATGCATTACTTTTTTATCAGCAGAGTGTTCAACGCTATTGGCACTTCCAAAATCTATTTATTTATCAATTCGTTTTTAATTACAAAATTATCATAATACTCACACCGATGAAATGTCAGTTGGTGATACATATTTTCTAAATCACATCAGCAATAGTATGCATTTTAAAATAAAATTATGAAGGTGTTATAGAAAACTAATTACGACTTTGGAGGCTCACAATCCTTCTTCAAACAATCTCGCAGAAACACACCAAACCCTAGCTGTGTCAAGACCCCATGGAGAGGCAGGTTGGACCATTAGCGTTCTTGAATCAGTTCAGACGCAAACCACTCCCTCTACTTTTTATCAGTTTTAGGGGGGAAGAATTACGGAACAGCTTTGTCAGCCATGTGGTGAGGGCCTTAAAAGAGGCAGGGATCAACGTTTTCATAGATAGCCATGAGGTGAGAGGGAGAAACATCCGATTCCTCTTAAGGAGAATTGAAAACTCAAAGGTGGCACTTGTGATCTTCTCTGAAAGGTTTGCAGAATCAGAGTGGTGCTTGCGCGAGGTGACGAAGATAGCTGAGCAAGTAAGGGCAGGGTGTCTCGTAGCGATCCCTGTCTTCTATAGGGTGAGCACCAATGACGTGAAAATGATCCAGGGAAAATTTGGTGACTGTTTTGTCGAAACTTTGGAGAAAAGAGGGGGCGAGGATCATCCATTAGGTCCCCGTTGGATGAACTCCGTTATGTTCATTGCGGGTATGATCGGCTTCACCTCAGAAGTTCATAAGTACTATTTATCGTTCTTTTTTTTTTTTTTTTTTTTTTNCTAAATCTCTACAAGCTCCGATTTAATTATATTTATGCTTTCGTAAAGCTCCTACGATCCTTCATGTTAGTAGTAGTTAGTGGAACTTTTGATTTTTTTTAAAAAGAATTTAAATGCTTTGCGCACATATATAGATGACCAGTTGAGCTACCATCACATTGGTTTTACAAAAATAAGAGTGATTTGGACCATTTGGTTCTTTCGATTGCAGTATTGATGACGATCTTGTGGAGGAGATTGTTAAGGCAATAAAGAGACAGCTACCATATCAGTCTCCAGCAAGCAAAGCACTTGAGAGAGAGTTTACAAGAGAGCTTCTTTGTGCTTTAATTGTTTCTTGCATCTGTTATTTTCTAATACCTTCTCTTTTCACTGATTTGAATTTCTTTGTCAGTCCGGAGTGGTTTTTACTTGTCCTGATGTTGTTTGTCACCAGGAAGATTATCTTGTATTTGGAGAGCTGATGTGCAAACAGCATAAAACACTAAAACAGTCCCGAGTACTCAATATCTCTTCCTCTCTATGTGTGTTTGCTTTAGTCTCTCTCTCTGCTTTTATGTTCCATATGCATCGCCCCTGTAAATTGTATGATTTTCATTGAAATATGAACACTTCTTTCTGTTTTTTGGTTGTTATTTTTCTATATATAATATATAATTAGCAACCAGCTCCATTGATGAGTATAGATAAGATGCATTGTTCCAGTATCAGCGTTTCTGATACATCTATATACTCTTTAGTCTTTAGGTTTGTTTATATTGTTTTTCATCTTATAGGTTCTTTTTTTTTTCCAATTTCATATGCAAAAGTTAATTTGTTTTGAAATTTTTTGATCCCATGATTTTTCATTATTGTGATTTTCACGTTAATTGGTTAGTAAAGGAATAAGGATGGTTACTGAGTCATTTAACAAAAATAAAATAAATATGCGCACATTTAACTTTCGTAATATATTTAACAAAAAATGTTTTTAAATTCTTCGTAACTGTTTATCAAAATGTCGACTGAATGATATATTTTGTAAACTTTTAACGCAAAGTTCATGTAGTTTAAACTGTTCCATGGTTGTTGGCTTGTTGCCTTCTGACTTCATGTAAATTAAAACTTTTAATTCGTAACGAACAAATTCGACATATCATCAACATATTTTACCATATATACATGCACTAATACGAACGAAATAGAAGGATATGCAAACATATTGTACTGTTGTACATATTATATATATATATATATATGTTAGATTTCCCGGATATATATTCACTGAGAAAATGTTATAATGATGGCTGTCGGTGAAACTATGGTTTTGCAAACACTTGGTGAAGGATTCGCTCCTTCAACCATTTTCCGAATGTTGTTTTCCGAAAAGAAAAATCAGAATATGTTAATTAGGTGACGACGGAGAACCGATATTACCGGAGGAGAACTATATCGGTTACGATTTGGGTTTGGTCAAACAATGATCTGAAAACCAGACGTGAGATAACGCTACGTGGATTGATCCAAAATTTTCTAATGGTTTTATTGTTACCAACTGCGATATTGATTATGATGTTCTAACCTCTAAGATGTTATATTACCTTTGCCTTTATTTTATTTTTGGTTTATGTATGACCTTCTTTATGGGATTTAATTGAAGAATCTCCAACCACTGTTTATAGTTGGACTATCGATTAAAAGATATGAGTGAGGTTATACGAAAAGGAAATTGGCGCTGTTTGGTAATAAATATGTATATTTTCTTTAATTAAATTATCACCTTTCTTTTTAAGAATATATTGATTCCAGCGTTATAATGGCAAGAGCAAGACTGCAAGAGGATCCATCTTACATGTTTTAGTAAACGGTTTCTTCACAAGACTAACATATTCCCACCTGCTCAATAAATTTTGATAGTATGAATGACATTTCGTATTTAATTATGTTTTAACATGTCCTTGTTATATAGTGAAGTCACTTTTTTGAATTATGAACATTTTGTAATATTCTGGATCGTAAAGAGAAAATGGAATTCCACTTCAAAATATGAAAGCATAAATAAAAAACAGAAAAAAAAGAAAAGAAAAATAAGAAGTTTCGTCCATTATCAAAGTCAGCATGAACGTACGCATGCATGCATAACAAAAACAAAAAAAAAATAATAATAATGGAAGTCTTGTTTTTTTTTTAATGAAACCTATGACCCTACTATAAGGCTATACAATCCCAGAGGTTGCCAATAAATTTAGTCACCAATCATTTTATAAAATTTAGCTGTCCTCTTTTTGACGTACCAAACTCCGTTTACGTACGTCCCATGACGATGCCAGCTTTCCGACGCCGACCACGCCCTCAGATATTTATCAGTTTCCAAGGAAACGACGACGACCTGCGCAAAGGATTTGTCAGCCATGTCGTGAAGGCCTTAAAAGACGCACGGGTCAACGTTTTCTTAGATAGCGATGATCGATGGGAAAGGAGAGGCCCTCATCATCATGACCACCTTTTATTCAGGAGGATAGAAAAATCGGAACTCGCTCTTGTGATCTTCTTTGACAAATACGCAGAGTCAAAACAGTGCTTGAATGAGCTGAACAAGATCCATGAGCGCGTGACCGAAGAGGAACTCATGGTGATCCCCATCTTCTACAAAGTGAACATCGAAGAAGTTAACAATTTGGAGGGAAGATTCGGGAAATGTTTTGAGGAAACGATGATGACACAAGGGAGGCAGAATCATCAATTGACCCATCACATCGTGGGATGTCTAAGGTCTATTGCTAGAAAGCCTGGCTTCACTTCAGGATACTATAGGTAATATAATAGTAAATTAAAGTCGTCTTGTTCAGTTTCATAGATAACTCAAAACTAATTTAAAATGAAAGGATTGGTCCATGTCTTTTGTATATATCAGCCAAGATACCATCTCACTTCCATTATGAAATATCTCTAACTGGCTCTACTCTTCGTTGACAGCAACGATAGCGATCTTCTGGAAGCGATCCTTCAGGGCATTAGGAAAAAAGTACCTTATATATCGGCAAAACAAACAATCGGAGAAGAAGTTTTGGCAGAGCTTCTCTCCGCTTCAGTGGTTGCGGCTTTGTGTTTTTACTTTATCCCTATATCTGTTTTCTCGGATTTGGGTTTCTTAAATAGCCCACGTTGGTATCTAGCTGTTCTCTTGTTGTTTGTCGTTCGGCATAGTCTCCGATTGATTCAGAGCTGATGGGTTAAAGTGGAACAGATGACACTTGACTCTCAATGTACGTATGCCATAATGCATACGATCAATGAGCTCTTTTTATATTTTTTATTTTTTTTTTGTTAAAAACGATCAATGAGCTCTTGGGTTTTTTTTTTTATGCTTTTATGTTGTGTATATATATATCTCAATGTTTTTTTCGTTCAGTCTCTCGCTCATATGTTCATTTTAATAACTAAAGCTTTACCAGCTAATGCCGTTGATGACGAGATTAATTCCATTTTACTGAAAGAACTAACTAATAGTAGTGCTATATATAGATGCAAAAAAAATATATATATATATATATATATAGCTGCATGTACATGCATCTTGACAAAAAAACACTACCGTATCCGTATTTAACTACTTCAACTCAGTTAACTACTACTTGTACTCATTAGTACAATTATGTAAAAACGTAGATTACTGGCGGATCTACAGTATTACAAATTTTCATCATGTTTAAACGCAGGCTCGGCCCGTAGCTGAAGCCCAACAAGCAATGGCTTTAAGCAGCAGACTTTATAAATTTTTTTGGAACATCAATTTGTAATTGCCATGTGGTGTAGTGGTTAGGTGATATGTTCCTTGTGGTCAAGGTAAAGGGTTCGAAACTATGATAAAATTCAGTTTCTTCTCCACCTAAGTTTCTAAGACTCTAACACCAGCTTTCTTCTATCTATTCTTTACTGATTTCTCTTTTTGACTCGTGTATGGCTGCAGATGAAGACATTTTCTGTAGGATTAGTTTATTTTTTCAATTTTTTGAGTTGAATGGGCTGAATAGTTTTTTCCAACCTCTTCAACCTTTACAATGCAAATGATGAAAATTGGTTGAATAATTTTTTTCAACCTATTCAATCTCTTCAACCTTGCAACCATTTACACCCTATGTCTTCTTCTCTCAATGTCGCCAGGAGGAAGAAGTCAACCAAGTGGATGTGATAATAGGAAGAAAAAGGACAGACGGGATGAACTGATGAAATCTCAAATTGGCAATATGTTCAGGTGTGTTACAAGAACTCCAATTCCTAGAACTGATGAGACTGCTAGACCTGAGGCGGCTGAGATAGGTAAAGAAGATGAAGAGCTTAATAATATGGAAGAGAATGCAGATGAGAAGAGTATGAATGAGAACAAGGATAAAAGAGAGCTTAATAATGTAGTGGAGGATGATGCAGATCATATGAATGAGAACAGGGATTAAACGTTTCAGAGTGAAAACCAGAAAGAAGATGATAGAGTTGATGAGAAAGTTGATGAGAAAGTTGATGAGATTAGAGTGTTTTATGAGAATGTGGATATGACTGATCCTGCAAATTGGGAGAATATTGATAAAAAAATGAGAGATTATTTGGTTGAGAAAGGACCACCTCCAAAACCAAGAGCAGATTACCGTTTTCCTAGAGATAATGTTGATAGATGTTTCACTTATTCATCTTATATAAGAAGAATGACTAATGGAGAGAAACAAGTTAGAAGATGGTTAGTTTACTCAAAAGTTCAAGATAAGGTCTTTTGCTTTTGCTGTAAATTATTTGATCAAGAAACAAATCCTACTCTATTAGCAAGTAATGGGTTTAATGATTGGAGAAATGCTTCTCAAAAACTGAAACACGACATGAAACAACTCATCGTCATATTATTTGCATGAACTCGTTGGATGGAGCTAGAAGAGAGATTTCAAAAGAATAAAACTATTGACAATCATATGCAAGAGGCAATTAAGAAGGAGAAAAAACATTGGAGAGATGTATTGTTGAGAATAATTGTAGTGGTAAAGACTCTAGCTGAAAGAAATCTAGCATTTCGTGGAACTAATGATAAGATTGATGATCCAAACAGTGGGAATTTTTTGGCATTTATTAGGATGATTGGAGGTTTTGATTCAATAATGAAGGAACACATACGACGTGCTAAGAAAGGTGAAATTCAGAGCCATTTTCTCAGTCATCAGATTCAAAATGAGTTGATAGAATTAATTGCTAATGAGATCAAGCTCATGATCTTACTTTAGATTCAGAATGCAAAGTAGTTTTCTGTCATGCTTGATTCCACTCCGGATGTTAGTCGTAAAGAACAGATGACCTTTTTAATTCGATGTATCGATGTTTCAACGAATTCACCTAAGATTGAGGAGTTCTTCTTGACGTTTTTGGAAATCAAAGGTAAGACGGGTGAGGGACTTTTTAAGACTCTTCAAGATGCATTGATTGATCTGAAGTTGGATATCAATGATGTAAGAGGACAAGGATATGACAATGGACAAAATATGAAGGGAAAACATAGAGGAGTTCAGAAAAGGTTGCTTGATATAAATCCAAGGGCATTTTACACTCCGTGTGGATGCCATAGTCTTAATCTTGCACTTTGTGATATGGCTAAATCATCTAGAAAGCTGTTTCTTTTTTTGGCATTGTTCAGCGAATATATTGTCTATTTGCAGCTTCAACCAACAATTGGGAAGTGTTCAGAGAAATAGTGAATGGTATTACACTTAAATCGCTGTCTCAGACGCGTTGGGAAAGTCGGATTGACAGTCTTAAACCAATAAGATTTCAAGCTTCAAAGATAAGAGATGCACTATTTTATTTGGCAGAACATAGTGATAATCCAGGACACCGAAGTGAGGCTGCGTCTCTTGGAGAGAGTGAAAAACATGGAATTGGAGGGTTTGAAATTTTATTTGGAATGGTAATTTGGTATGATTTGCTTTTTGCTGTGAATATAGTAAGCAAATCCTTACAGTTAGAGGATATGGATCTTGTGGCTGCTATTTCTCAGTTACGGGGGCTTATTGCTTATTTGAAAGACTACATGGAAACAGGTTTCGAGAAAGCTAAAGGTGAAGCTACACAAATTGCCATTGAGATGGAGATTGAGCCTGTCTTCCCTACAAAAGTAAAGCGCTTGGTGAAAAAGAAAAGGAAATTTGGTGAGGATGTTGAGAATGTTGATGAAAGTAAGACTGCAGAGGAGAGTTTTAGAATTGATTACTTCATCAACATAATGGATCAAGCTATTACGTCTCTTGAGGTAAGATTTGAGCAATTCCAATGTTATGAAAAAATCTTTGGATTTTTGTTTGGTGTACAGAGACAAAAGTTAGCAAAAGATGATGAGTTAAAGACATCATGTATGATGGTTGGAAGCTTCCTTGAAGCATGATATGCATTCAGATATAGATGGAGAAGATCTGTTTATGGAGCTGAAACTTTTAAGGGATGTGTTGCCAAAAGAGATTACAAAACCGGTTGAAGTGTTGGAATTTTTGAAAAGAATGGATGGTTGTTATTCAAACACATGGATTGCCTATCGTATATTACTCACCATTCCGGTTTCGGTTGCTTCCGCGGAGAGAAGTTTTTCAAAATTAAAGCTCATAAAAAATTATCTACGCTCGACTATGTCTCAAGATCGATTGAATGGTTTGGCATTGATATCCATAGAGCAAGAACAAGTTGAGAAGCTCGATTACCAAACACATGGATTGCCTATCGTATATTACTCACCATTCCGGTTTCGGTTGCTTCCGCGGAGAGAAGTTTTTCAAAATTAAAGCTCATAAAAAATTATCTACGCTCGACTATGTCTCAAGATCGATTGAATGGTTTGGCATTGATATCCATAGAGCAAGAACAAGTTGAGAAGCTCGATTACCAAACACATGGATTGCCTATCGTATATTACTCACCATTCCGGTTTCGGTTGCTTCCGCGGAGAGAAGTTTTTCAAAATTAAAGCTCATAAAAAATTATCTACGCTCGACTATGTCTCAAGATCGATTGAATGGTTTGGCATTGATATCCATAGAGCAAGAACAAGTTGAGAAGCTCGATTACCAAAAAATTGATGAATGAATTTGCAGGAATGAAGGCAAGGAGAATTATCTTTCGCGATAAACAAAACTGATGTTTTTGTCTTTTTTTGCTTATTAACATTTTTCGGTAAAACTCTTATAAACTAGTTAAGTTTCAATTTATTTTGTGACGCGAACAAAAAAATTTTGGGGCATAAATTTTTTATTTGCTTTAAGCATCGAATATCTCCGAGCCGGCACTGTTTAAACGGTAGACTGATGAGTTTATGTTGTAAAAGTTGACGCCGGAGATCTAAGCCAATCATATTTCGCATACTACTGTATTAATTTTTTTTTAAGCTGTAGGATTTAACAATTTTGCTTCCGAAATTTATAAACTACTAGAAGTAGACTCGCGCATCGCGCGAGATAACTTTATAATAATTTTAACATATTTTAGATTTATTCAAATATTTAAAATTTTATATTTTGTGTTTCGATAAATTATATATCTTATTTTTGTTATTTGTTTTGTTTTTAAATAAATATTCTCAGTCCCTTAAAATGAATGACTATAGATTCGTTAAGCATTAAATTGAAATTTTTTGTTAATATGAAAGGTTACTTTAAAATATTTAGTCTGTATCCCATAATATATAGAGCTCTTCATGTTTTGATGCACAAGAAAGACGTACAAACAATTTTTACGTTAAGAAAAAAATATTGATTACGTATAAATAAAATACGGCTTAGCATGGACATTATTTGTTAGTTTGTCCGCTGTTAACATAATCTACAAAACATCAATATCTTCTAAAACCAGACACCTCCAAGAAGGACAAGATAGTAGCTTGAATTTCTTGAATAACCTCTTCTTGAGCCGAAACTCATGCTCTTCCTTCATTCTCTGTGTAGTTAATTTCATTAATTAGATAACTAAATGTAGCATAAATAATTTTGATATTTATATATTACCAGCATGCTTCACACATGCTTAAAAGTTTTATTATTATAATTTGAATGTTTTAGCAATAAAATATTTTAATCTTAATGAATTATACAAATGACTTCAAATGCATTTGTGTTCTAGAAGTAGAATTCTTTGTGTTTCTTGATTAATTGCATTTGGAAAAAGAAGTTCTCTGTTAGATTTTTCTATATTTTTATCACGTACTTTATATCTATTGAACATACTAAATGCAAACTAAATTTTAGTTTAGAATTGAGTAAAAAAAATGTTATTAATATATAATGATATATTATTATATCAAATAAAAACTGCTTTTTTGTGTTATACTTTTCTATTTAAAAATAATATATATATATATGTGTGTTGTATCATACTCAAAATGACCAACGAAAAAGAGTAAAAACATATCATCATATTATCGAGTTACTTTATTAGTGTTAACTGCATAGCCTAAGAGAACATAAAATAATTGTTCACCAGATAATCTTTTTTTTCTTCTATGTTTTTTATTTCTAAACCCATGTGATGGATGGAAAAAGAGATAACTCAAATCTTCCTACTTCTCCAAAACATTGTTTTTTCTCTCTCTTTCCCTCCGCCTCTCTCTCTAGAATGCAATTGGGATTAGCTTAGGGTGATCTTTGGATCTTTCCACTTGATAAACATATGGTAGAGGTGAGTCTTGTTAAATGTGTATTGATGAAACTTGCACACATGGTCAAATTCCATTGCCTTGCTCTGCTTGCGGGTAAGCACTATCTTCACATCATCAACAATTGATCATGGATAGAAAAAATAATGGAACATATGAGAAGAGAAAATAAGTGCATACATAGTATAACCCAAAAAATAATGTTGTGAAAATAAATCAA
Organism: Camelina sativa; assembly: GCF_000633955.1. Taxonomy (NCBI): domain Eukaryota; kingdom Viridiplantae; phylum Streptophyta; class Magnoliopsida; order Brassicales; family Brassicaceae; genus Camelina; species Camelina sativa. The sequence continues at coordinate 13,285,325 of NC_025696.1, forward strand.
TTAGATGTTAATTATATTTTAAGAAAACTATTAATACTAAATTGTGTAAGAAAATAAAAAATGAATTTGGAAGAATCACATGGCTTTGGAAACCCATATCATGAGATATATATCACCTAGACGTCCAAATCATCCTCGACCCTAAATCCTAAATCATCACAAAACTTTTCTCATCAGAAGCTATAACCTATAAATAAAACAAAGGACAATAAAAATGGTTATCAGAAAGAAAGTTAATAAATACATACAAACACAGTTGTAACAACATTTCAAATGGATCAAAAGAAAAAAAATTACAATATTAATATACAAAATAAGCATTCGAAACAACATTTACAAATGAGAATGTGTTATGTGCCTAAGACCTTCTTCATCTAACTCTTTCTAATGAATAATCGCATTTCACATGTTCACTTCTATATATGCTCCAAAATTTGGACTCAACTTATTTATTTCAAAACCTACAAATGTCACATAAAGGAAAAATTTAAATACTATAAAATTTAGAAAATTATGTGAGAGGTAGAATATAATGTTTGATGAAGACTTTTTCTAGCTATTATAGATAAATTTGTAGTAGTATGAGAGGTTTTTCAGTTTTTTTTTGGTCAAACATCATGGGAGTTATGATTACATTTCAAAAAATAAATTTACCATAGGTTTTGTCTGTGTGTGTGTTTTTTTTTTTTTGGGGAAAACACAAATTGTATTGGAATTAATGCATTAAAGTGTATTCATATGATGAAAGATTTGTTTTTAATTTTTTTTCAAACATCATGGGAGTTACATTTTAAAGAATTAATATGCAATAAATTGTGTTAATGATTACTATTAAAGAAAAATAAAATGTCATATTGTTTTATATCTTCAAATTATTTTAGAATAAATTGACTTGATCCTTTGGCACAAAAACTGTAGAACAAATATTATAATTTATTTGTCAACAAATAATTATTATAATATTTTTACAGCTTGAAATTAGTAAAGAATTTAATAACCATCACATTATATTTTGTCAAAAATTATAATATTAATATTTAATTCTTTCTTATTTGCAAAATTATAATGTTATGGTAATTATATAAAATATTGATAAATGATAAGAAATTATAATGTTATGGTAGTTATTTAAAATATTGATAATTGATATCCATTTATAATTACTAAAAAGATATTGCATAAGTATAAACATTTTTTTTAGTACAGAAATATCATTTAAATTTAATGAATATGAAAAATAATGTATGTAATTTTGAGAAAAATAAATTAATAGAATTTAATAATTGAAAAGTAGGGACAGGTGTCGAAAATATATGCTGCCAAATATCGTCGTGTTAAGCAGTTAGGAGAAAACCTTCTTATTTATGTCTCAAGAAAAACATATATTGTTACAAGCTATGTGTAAGCGTAATATTCATATGATCCGATTCATTCTCTTTCGTTCCTGGTATCTAGTGGAAATGATGGTTAAACAAGCATCTTCAATTGATCCATGTCGCATTAAGGTGAAATGCTGGCTACAATGACGTATTCCTGATCGATAAATGGTAAAGAAAGACTTAGGCGGCTGCTAAACTCCCGAGGATTGATCCAAAGAATTGATTTTCTCTATGGTTTGGTGGTAATAACTATGATATTGATAAAGATATTCTAATTTTTTTATTTCTCTCTTAATGATTTAAATAAAATTAAGGGTTTCTTTTCTGGTTAACATGATTTTCGGGGTTAATATGAAAAAGAACACAGAGCTGGCAATTCGTAGTTAACAAAATGAAATTCATGGCGAAGGTTAAAAGATAATTTGTGAAAGGGGTGTCTATCGGAATGGCCCGACCCGTTTCAGCCCGAAACCTGTAAAGTCCGCATATATTTGAGTTTGGCCTAGTTCGATCCGAAATATTTTCGAATCTATAATTTAAAGTCTGAGTCCGGTCCTAACAGAGTTACAAGGCTTTTTGGGCTTTTCCGAGCTTATCTTAGATATCAAAAATTCAAACTTATAAGCATTAAAAAGCAGATCAAACAAAATTTTTAATAACTCATCTATATTTACTACAACCAACTTAATTTAAAAGAAAAAGTTTAAAACTAAATAAAATTTTAATACTTTAACCAAATAAAACAATATATAATTCATATAAAATATCATGATAAAAATTTTTAAAGTATTAAGTAAGGTTATTAAAAATTTTAAATTATTAAGTAAGGTTTTTAAGTAAATATAAAAATTAGGATTAGAGTTTTAAACTACAATAATAATTAATCAAATAGTGCAATTAAACAAAAAAGTAAACAAAAAAGTACAAATATATTTGTTAAAAGGCTTCTCGGACTGTCCCGAAGCCAGTCGGGCTAAGCCTGAACCCACGTGGGCTAAGCCCGAAAAACTCGACAGCTCAAACAGAATGAAACCGAAAGACCTGATTATTTCTGGACATATATATTTAAATTTGAGTCCGGTGTTTTTCGAAACTGGACAAGACCAGCCAGCAAAGTTTGGTACTAATTGACATGCCAATGTGAATATATGTCACGAAAAATAATTTTATTATATCATTTCCAAAGAGAAACAAATGGAAATAAATGATTTGTTGACTGGTCAGCGTTCAAATTAGTTGTTATGGAAACAGTTTTTTCTTTTCCAAATATGTATTTTGACTAATTTTCACTTTAGTTTTAAATATGATGCCCAAATAGTATATAAAGACATCATTTCACTATCTCATCTTTCAATATCAAAACTCAAAAATATCTCCAAAACAAAAAAAATTGTTAGCCCATACTAATATAATCTTCTAATTGTTTCACAAGTCATGGCAAAACTACTGTATTCGTGTATGTTCATCTGTATGTTTGTTCTTTCAGGTAAAAATTCATATATACCTTAAAAATATGTTACAAAACTCAAAATATAGCTTTCAAGATCGATATGTCTAGTACTTGTATCAAGTAAGGTTGGGTAATGTTTTGACCCCCAAAAAAACAACCTAGCAAAATATGTGATTTATTTGATTATTGACTCATTTTAATTATTGCTATTTATTTAATGTTTATTTTCAAATGCCATAAAAAGACTCCTCATTTTTACATTAGGTGATTTATATAATGTTTTAGAAAATATTAATACAATTAATTTGTTTTTAGGCTTTTTGGTTTCTTAATTTACTTAGTATAAAATGTGATAAAATATGCTTATCATTCACAAATGCTAATACAACTAATACATTTTGCTTTTGTTTTAGGTTTTTTGGCCTTTTCAAGTGCAAAGCAAAAAACATGTACTTCGGGCATATACCTTAGCCACCCATGCGATCTTGAACAATGCATAAATGCGTGCTTTCGAATTTTCTACACCCAAATTGCAATTTGTAGCGCAAACAAAGTAAACCTTTGCACTTGTGAGTACGATTGCAAATCTTAATTAAACATACTCCTCATGTACGCTGTTATAAACTAGAGCAACAAGCTTTATGTCACGTATCTTAATTACTTTGATTCCATGTAAGATATATATATGGTCATATGAATAAAACTTTTTAAAAAAGAAGTTCTATCTGAGTACAATAAAAAGGCAAATTTCATGTGATTGACCCTGTTTATTCTTAGCCGATGAAATTACGATATTTTTATAACTTGACGAGAAACAGTTTCTTTTGTTTCTTCTACTTCAGCTATCCATGTAAGAAGTTAAGAGTTTCCTAAAATAATTTGACTTTATGGAGCGAAAAAAACATGATTTTCTAAATCAATCATCACTTAGAGCGTGTATTCAACTTGACATTTTAAGTAATTTGTCTGAAATTTACAAATTCTATGTTATTCAATCATGGATTTTAAAAAGTCTATTAAAATCCACTGTTATTGAACTGATGATTTAAAAATCTACTTTAAAATCCATTAAAATCTCTTTTTATTGAACAGATGTTTAAAAATCTACTTTAAAATCCACTGTTATTCAAAACAGTTTTGTGGATTAGGATTCTGGAGGATTTGTTTAGTTAAAAATATAGAAATCCAAATCTCATGGTTTTAGGTGGGATTTGAAAGAATTTTACAGAAAATCATATGAACTTCCCTAAAATCTATCAAAATTCTAAATTTCCTAAATCCCATCAAATTCTCCAAAATCATGGTTTGAATACACCCCCCTTATATGGTTTTAGATTCTATGGCACTATTTACCGCGACATTATTTCATTGGCTAAAAACAAAATGAGTGAATAAAAAGGTTCATCTCGGGTGAATCCAAGTATACTCCAAAATAGAGTACCATTTATTTGCCCGCAAAATACTGAGGGGAAACACAATTTTAAACTTATTTAGACAGTGTTTGGTTTAAAAATTGAAACAAAATCAACATTTAATATAATTTATTAATATGTGTGAAAAAATCTAGAAAATAGATAAATTGAAAACAAAGAAAATATGTTTTAAGATAAAATATAGGGAATATGCACTAGATACCACAATTTTCAAAAGTATTTAAGAAACTACCATAGGACCCACAGTGCATTCTCTCTCCTCATATACAATTACTTTTATACCCATTACATATATTACATGTTATTTGTTTAAATATCATGTAAATTTTGTTTTGTGAACGAAATTATATATCGATTTGGGTTCACAAATGAAATGATTAGGATTTAAATTTTACAATTAGAACGAAATTATATGTCGGTTTGGGTTCATAAATGAGATGATTAGTGTTTAGATTTTACAATTAGAACGAAATTATATGTCGGTTTGGGTCCACAAATGAAATGGTTAGGGTTTATATTTTACAATTAGAACGAAATTATATGTCGGTTTGGGTTCACAAATGAGATGGTTAGGGTTTAGATTTTACAATTAAAACGAAATTAGATGGTTATGATTTAGATTTTACAATTAAAACGAGATTATTTGTCGGTTTGGGTTTACAATTAAACGTTATTTAGTTCAATATAACATGTAAAATATAAATATTACATGCTATTTTAAAAAATCACACCAAATATTTCACTCTTTCTATCTAACACTAAAACAGAAAAGGGTGATTAAGTCTTTTCACTCCAAAAAAACGTGGGCCCTATGGTATTTTCCAATGAAAAAATGTTGTTGTGGTATTCTCTGAAATAACTTTCAAAATTGTGGTATTCTCCTAATTAACCCTAAAATATATTATTGTCTTCGGTTTACTATTTTTTTTTTTTGGTACTCGGATGCATATGGTATATCAAATACATCGATAATTTAGGATATCAAAACCGGTGCCATATCTTACCGGTTCGATGTAGTTGTTTCTTAGAAATGAGTACAACAATCCCTTCAATTAAACAAATGTGCTTTCAAATTTGTAAATTAGTCGAGTGTCGTCAGATTCGTAAACCTTTTAATGTATGAAAATAGTATTCAAATCTGTCCAAAACAAGAGGAACAACAATAAAATTAAAAGTTAAAAAGTTGAATCTACCACGGTTAAATTTTGGAATCACGGTTCACTTTGTATATTTGGACACAAAAAAAGTATGTCGGAAAATGTAAAATAAAGAGGGTTAAACACTTTCTCTTTCTAAACGGGAACGCCGGTTAGATTCCGACGGGGGAGGTTTTTAGGGAAGATGTTGAGATCACGGCGTTCACGTTCCCGTCACGGCGCACAAGCTTGCGCCGTTATGTCTGCCGTTCTTCTTCTCGCTTCCGTCTCACTTCTCTACATTCGTCTCTCACTCTTCTCATCTCAGTCGCCGAATCACCTCCGCTCCAGCTCCGGCGAAGATGCGGTTTTGTTCCCGGAATCTCTCCTCGTCTCAGATTCCGACGTCGTGGAAACCACCGCCGGAGGAGGAAGAGGATCTACTACCTCAACCGAAGATAGAATCGACGAGCACGACGACGCGATCGAAGACGACGGCGTTTCGAATGAAGAAGATGAGAATCAGGACGCGGAGCAAGAGCAAGAAGTGGATCTTAATCGGAACAAGGGCTCTTCTTCTTCTTCTTCTTCTTCATCGTCGTCATCTTCTGGGTTTTACTTTGATCACGTTAATGGAGTGATCAGAAGAGCTTCCAATAAAAGATCGATCGATGAGTGGGATTACGATTACGCAGGTTTTAGTATTGATTCGGATAATTCAGGAGATAAGAGTAGAGCTGCGTTTGGATCTGATGATGTTCCTTTAGACGAATCGATTCGTAGGAAGATCGTTGAGGTTTCGAGTGTTGAAGATGCGTTGTTGTTGAAATCAGGGAAGAAGGTGTCGCCGTTGAGAGAAGGTTGGGGAGATTGGTTTGATAAGAAAGGTGATTTCTTGAGGAGAGATAGGATGTTTAAGTCGAATATAGAGACGTTGAATCCTTTGAATAATCCAATGTTGCAAGATCCTGATGGTGTTGGGATCACTGGATTGACTAGAGGTGATAAGGTTGTGCAGAAGTGGAGGTTGAATCAGGTAAAGAGAAACCCTTTTATGGCTAAGAAGCCATTGAGTGTTGTTGTTTCAGAGAAGAATGAAGTTAGAGAGAGTAGAGAAAGGGTTAGGTTGGAGAGTAGTGTTGGTGAGATTAAGAGAGGTGAGCGTAAGACATTAGATGATAATGATAAGAAGAAGGAAGAGACTAAGGAACAGGGGATTGTGGAATCTGAGGGGAAGCTTGATGAGGTTACAGAACATATGTATGCAGATGGAACAAAATGGGGATATTATCCTGGTATAGAACTGAGTTTGTCGTTTTCGGATTTTATGGATTCGTTTTTCAGAAAGGAGAAGTGCTATATGAGAGTGTTTATGGTGTGGAATTCACCTGGTTGGATGTTTAGCGTTAGGCATCAAAGAGGGCTTGAGAGCTTACTTTCTCAGCATCGAGATGCTTGTGTTGTGGTTTTCTCAGAGACTGTTGAGCTTGATTTCTTCCGAAACAGTTTTGTGAAAGACGGGTTAGTGAGTAACACAGAATGCAGCCTGCATACTCCTCTATTTAGTTATAGTTTGATTGATTCGTTTCTCTGTTTTTCTTTTGCAGTTATAAAGTTGCTGTTGCAATGCCGAACCTCGACGAGTTGCTGCAGGATACTCCTACTCACGTATTTGCTTCTATATGGTTTGATTGGAGAAAAACAAAGTTTTATCCTACTCACTACAGTGAACTCGTTCGGCTTGCCGCTCTTTACAAGTAAAGCTTGATCACTCTCTAATCTTTTATTGAATGATTGAGCATTCTCTTATCACTTAGTGATTTTGCACATATATGCAGATATGGTGGGGTTTATCTCGATTCTGATGTGATAGTTTTGGGTTCATTGTCATCCCTGAGAAACACTCTCGGCTTGGAAGATCAGGCAGCGGGTGAATCGCTAAACGGTGCAGTCATGTCATTCGAAAAGAAAAGGTTCATAAACACACATCAATCCTTTGCAACATTAGAAACATCAATTCTACCTTAGTAACCCTTCAATGTTATAACTGCTATCCTCTCTTTGCAGCCCGTTCTTACTTGAATGCTTGAACGAGTACTACTTAACTTATGATGATAAGTGTTTGCGATGCAACGGAGCTGATCTCTTGACTCGAGTATCTAAACGGTTTTTAAACGGGAAGCTTAATATTCGACCTTCCTCTGCATTCTTCCCTATCAGCCCACAACAGATAACAAAGTAAAACCTCTCTCTACTGGCTTTTGCTCAAGACCCTTTGGTCCATCTTTGATTAAGGAAGCTTCTAACTTTTTTGGTTTTTGGTGGAGCAGCTATTTTACATATCCTACAACAGAAGATGAGAAATCGCAGCAAGACGTATTGTTCAAGAAGATCATCAATGAGTCATTAACGTTCCATTTTTGGAACAGCGCAACTTCATCTCTGATCCCTGAACCAGAGAGCCTTGTCTCTAAGCTTCTTGACCATAGTTGTATCCGTTGCTCCGATGTATTATAAAACTATTTTTATTCTTTTGACAAAACCATTTATATAAAGAGAAGATTTTTGCAAGTCTCTTCTCTCTCTCTATGGGCAAGCCATTAAAGCTTCAATGGCGTCTCTTCTCACTAAATCGAATCGATTCCTTCTTAGACCTTCTGAGATACCAAATTCTCTCTGCTCTCTTCTCTTCTTCAGATTGATCTCTTCCGAGAACGAATCCAATGATATGTATCTTCTTCCTTCTTCTCCATCATCGTCACCTTCTCAATCTCTCGTTAAATCGGTCTGTTCATTGGTCTGTAACTCCTATCTTCGTCAAAGCCATGTCATATCATCATCCCCACACCGCGTCAATCTCGATTTCGATGCTAATTCTCTTACCCATGAACAAGCCATCACTGTGGTGGCTTCACTCGCGAGCGAAACTGGTTCAATGGTGGCTCTTAGTTTCTTCTACTGGGCAGTGGGTTTCGAAAAGTTTCGACATTTCATGAGATTGTATCTCGTAACCGCTGATTCTTTGCTTGCGAATGGGAATTTGCAGAAAGCTCATGAGGTGATGCGATGTATGCTTAGAAATTTCTCGGAGATTGGGAGATTGAATGAGGCTGTTGGTATGGTTATGGATATGCAGAATCAGGGGTTGACACCTAGTGCGATAACTATGAATTGTGTTCTTGAGATTGCGATTGAGTCGGGGTTGATTGAGTATGCAGAGAACGTGTTCGACGAAATGTCTGTGAGAGGAGTGTCTCCGGATTCTAGTTCTTATAAGCTTATGGTTATTGGTTGTTTTAGAGATGGTAAGATTCAGGAAGCTGATAGGTGGTTAAGTGGGACGATCCAAAGAGGTTTTATTCCTGATAACGCTACTTGTACTTTGATTCTCACTGCTCTGTGTGAGAATGGTTTAGTAAATAGAGCGATTTGGTATTTTCGTAAGATGATTGATTTAGGGTTTAAGCCAAACTTGATAAACTTTACGTCTTTGATTGATGGATTATGCAAGAAGGGAAGTATCAAGCAGGCTTTTGAGATGTTAGAGGAGATGGTTAGAAATGGTTGGAAGCCAAATGTGTATACACACACGGCTTTAATTGATGGGCTATGTAAAAGGGGATGGACTGAGAAGGCGTTCAGGTTGTTCCTCAAACTTGTTCGTAGTGATCATTACAAACCCAATGTACATACTTATACTTCGATGATTGGTGGGTATTGCAAAGAAGATAAGTTGAACCGTGCAGAGATGTTGTTTAGCAGAATGAAAGAGCAGGGTTTGTTTCCTAACGTTAACACATATACAACGCTCATCAATGGTCACTGTAAAGGTGGGAATTTTGATAGAGCGTACGAGTTGATGAATTTGATGGGTGATGAAGGTTTTAGGCCAAATATTTATACGTATAACGCGGTTGTAGATAGTCTCTGTAAGAAATCAAGGGCAACTGAGGCATATGAGTTGCTGAATAAAGCATTTTCTCGTGGATTGGAAGCTGATGGGGTTACGTACACTATTCTTATTCAAGAACAGTGTAAGCAAAGTGACAATAAGCAAGCTCTTGCTTTCTTTTGTCGGATGAGTAAGACTGGTTTTGAAGCTGATATGCGCTTGAACAACATACTGATAGCTGCATTTTGTAGGCAAAAGCAAATGAAGGAAAGTGAGAGGCTTTTTCAATTAGTGGCGAGTCTTGGCTTGGTTCCAACGAAGGAGACATATACGTCTATGGTTAGCGGGTATTGTAAGGAAGGTGACATCGATCTGGCTTTGAGATATTTTCACAACATGAAGAGGCATGGTTGTGTTCCTGATAGCTTCACTTATGGTTCACTAATATGCGGTCTCTGCAAGAAGTCCATGGTAGATGAAGCTTGTAAGCTTTATGAAGCGATGATTGACAGAGGCTTGTCTCCTCCTGAGGTAACTCGGGTCACATTAGCATATGAGTATTGTAAGAGGAATGATTCAGCCAACGCAATGATCCTGCTTGAACCTTTAGATAAGAAACTGTGGATTAGAACTGTTAGGACACTTGTGAGAAAGTTGTGTAGCGAGAAGAAAGTCGGCGTGGCAGCCCTGTTCTTCCAGAAATTGTTGGAGAAAGATGGTTGTGTTGATCGTGTCACTTTAGCTGCTTTCAAAACAGCTTGTTCTGAATCTGGTAAAAACAACCTTGTTGCTGATTTGACCGAGAGAATCTCCAGAGGAGTAGGCTAGAGAAGTGTTTCAATAGCTAATCCAAATTGTGGATCAAGAAACCGTGTTGAGGGAAGTACATGGAATGCTGTTGTTACATTCCGAATCAATACATATCGTCTGGTAGTTGATTCAAAAGACTAGAGGATGGGATTTTGATTATTATCACCAAGACATGAGTGTGAAACTATCTGTCAAGATATTGAACACCACATACTTTCTAAGGGTGATTCGAGTATAAAATTGTCGAAAATTAAACCATTCTTCATGAAATGTTTGATTGTGTTAGTTGATGATTAAGTTTTTATTAATGTAAAAGTACCAATCATTTGAGAAAGAAGTGGGTTTTCTAAAAGTTTTAAACAGGGACCTAGACACTAATGAGTAGCAAGATGTGAGCCTTATCTTTTTTATTACAGCAATTATGTAACGGTGTGTACTTTTTAAGAATTGAATTTTCCACTCTAAAGCATCCAAATGATCAAAGGTGAGTCGGTTTAGTTGGGCGTGACAGAAGCAGTGACATAATTGATAATCCGTCGCCATAATTGACTCTGTAGCCTTTGGGACTATCTAGTATATAAACTGATCACGTAACTCTTTTATGTATGTAGCTCCTGGACTGGTTGATGTCTTATTCCACGATCATTAGCAACAACTGCTTGCTCTCTCTCGCTACAAGGTTCAGTACTCGTGGATCTCGTCTTCAGGTACACTTTTTTTTCGAATTCCTAATTCCAATTTCTCTCTGTGCATATTCTCGTATTGGATACAGGTTTTTCTGGGTTTGTATTTGATCTGCGTATTGTTTCGATGATGCATCAAACTCTTGAGAATTTCGAAAAAGTTTCGAACTTTTGATCTGTTAGGGTCCATATGCTATGAAGCGTATGATGCTCTGTTTTTTTTTCATGAACCTGTTTTCCTCAAACTGATATGTGATCCTCTGCTTTTGATTTGTCAGAAGTGTACACTATCAATGGCTCGATCTGCGGTTGATGAGACATCAGATTCAGGAGCTTTTCAAAGAACTGCATCAACATTCCGAAACTTCGTTTCAAGAGACTCAAATTCTCAGTTTCCAGCTGAGTCTGGTAGATACCATCTTTACATATCTTATGCTTGTCCATGGGCTTCTAGATGCATTTCATACTTGAAGATCAAAGGACTTGACGATGCAATAAGCTTCTCGGTGCGTAGACTCGACCCTTTAACACTGCTAATTGTTATGTAGAATCATACCATTTCCTGAGCGTATTGTTATCTGTCTGATTTGCATCAGTCTGTAAAACCCATTTGGGGAAGAACCAAAGAAACCGATGAGCATATGGGATGGGTCTTTCCGGGTTCAGATACCGAGGTTCAAGGAGCTGATCCTGACCATCTTAATGGTGCTAAGAGTGTAAGAGAACTCTATGAGATTGCTAGCCCGAACTACACCGGAAAGTATACTGTTCCTGTAAGTCTTTTTTGGCTTCTCAATGTCTTTTAAGTCTCTTTTAGTTGGAACTAGATGGAGTGAGTTTTGGTTTTTATGTCAGGTTCTGTGGGATAAGAAGCTCAAAACTGTTGTAAACAACGAGAGTGCAGAAATAATCCGGATGTTCAACACCGAGTTCAATCATATTGCAGGAAATCCTGATCTCGACCTCTACCCTTCTCATCTCCAAGCAAAAATCGATGAAACTAATGAATGGATCTACAATGGGATAAATAACGGTGTCTATAGATGCGGGTTTGCAAAGAAACAAGAACCTTATGAGGAGGTACGTAAGTGTGGAAGCCATGAATTGCTATCAGCCTATCACCGTACATGCTAATTGGTCTCATGAGAATGTAAACTTTATGTTTCCTATATGCAGGCAGTTGAGCAAGTGTATGAAGCATTAGATAGATGCGAGGAGATTCTTGGAAAACATCGGTACATCTGTGGTAACACTTTGACTGAAGCAGATATCAGATTGTTTGTCACCCTTATAAGATTTGACGAGGTAATTGATCCGAGTTCTCTGCTTTCAAACCAAGAAAAACAAACACACAAATATTCAAACGAGTCTGTAAATGTTGAAAACATTGATGCAGGTTTATGCGGTCCACTTCAAATGCAACAAGAAACTCATAAGGGAGTATCCGAATCTGTTCAACTACACGAAAGACATTTTCCAGATCCCCGGAATGAGTAGCACGGTGAACATGAATCACATCAAGCAGCATTATTATGGAAGCCACCCGTCGATAAACCCTTTTGGGATCGTCCCTCGTGGACCAAACATCGATTACACTTCACCACATGATCGACACAGATTCTCCAAATGAAAAAACAACATCTCATCATAATCATCTTTGACATGTGAGTTGAGTTCTGCTTTCGGAAAGTTCAAAACCATCTTTACCAAGTGATGTAAAGTTCTATGTTTTGTGATAAAATAAAAAGCTTTCTGTTTTATATGTTACATTTTGGGTGAAATAATGTTTTTTGAAGTCTCAACAAAATCTTCATCGGATCCAATATTGTCTCAACAGCTGCAACCGGATTAGGGGCTTCGGTGATCGAAAACAAACGTAGAGGGCACTGGTAAAAAATCCAAAATTGGCCTGTAGCCAACTTAGAGTTCTCTCCTAAATATTTTGGGGTCTTTTAAAAACTAATCATAATTAAGGGGCTGTTTCGCTATTAAATAAACCGAACCCTATTTATATAGTTTCACTAGTTTAATCGCAGCTTTCACAAAATCATTACTATGAACATTCAAGTCGAACAACCGGAGAAGAATAAGAGGAAGAAGAAAACTAAGAACTCGTATCCTCCTTCTTCTTCTTCACCTCCATCGTCGTCGTCATCTCCGTCTTTATCTTCACTCCCAGATGAAATCATTGTGGATTGCTTAGCAAGGATCTCGAGGTCGTACTACCCGACACTCTCTCTAGTTTCCAAAAGCTTCCGTTCAATTCTCTCTTCGACCGAGCTCGACGCAGCTCGATCTCACCTCGGAATCACCGAGAAGTGTCTCTATATATGTGCATCAGATTATGGTTGTGACTATACCGAATGGTTTAGACTTTGGATTAACCCTAATCGAACCCTACCTGACTCCATGACTAAGAATAGGAGGAAGAAGAAGAAAACAGTCGGACACTCGTTTGTTTCGATTCCGTTTCCATATCTTTCTTCTTTATCTTTCGATTCTGTTGGTTCAGAGATTTATTTCATCGGCGGACGAGTCGAAAATGGAGGACAGTGGTCACCGTCTAGAGCTGTGCGGGTCCTCGAGTCACACTTGGCGTGATGCCCCTAGCATGATCGTACCCCGGATGTTTGCCAATACATGTGTCTACGATGGAAAAATCTATGTAATGGGAGGTCCCCAAGTATTAGAGAATGAATCATGGGCGGAAGTATTTGATACAAAGACTCAGACTTGGGCATGCCTCCCCGATCCGGGTACTGAGGCACGCAAGTGGTACACTTTTAGAATCACAGAGATCGACGGAAAGCTTTACTTAGGTAGTAGAGTAAATTCGTTTGCTTATGACACAAAGCAAGGTAAATGGGAATGCGGTAAAAGCTTGATTGCAACGTATCCGATGTCAGAATGTGTGATAGAGAATGTATCCTACTCCTATGGTCTACAAGGTCACGCGTGCTGCTGGTATGACATTAAGTCTGATGAGTGGAAAGAAGTGAAAGGGTTAGAATCACTAAATGACAAGTACAAGATTGATGGTGGCGAAAATGGTCGTATAACTGAAGTAGTTAGCTTTGGTGGGAAACTCTTGCTTCTTTGGGAAGAATGTACGAACATTCATAGGAAGAAGATTTGGTGTGCGGAAATTGGATTGGAAAAGCGTGATGGAGGTAAGGTTTGGGGAAATGTTGAGTGGGTTGATGTTGTGCATAGTGTCCCCACATCATATCACCTCTTGCGTTGTCTTGTTGTCACGGTTTGACTTGTATCCAAGGTATGTTCAGTCGTTTTGATTTTTTTTTTGGAATTCAACATCAGTTTGCAAGTTCGAATTAAAAAAATATATATATATATATATATAGTGTAGTATCTGCATACATATATAGGGACAAGACATAGTGTAGTTCATGCGTCTTTTGCCAAAGTTGGAGCTAAGAAAGTGTGTTTTCTATATATATAATTATATGTTTGTGCGTATAATATGAATGTACCAGTTGGAGAAGGGAGAGAAGGAAGCAGAGGCAAAAGGAGGACAACATGATGATATGACTGCCGAGTTAAATATGTTTTGAGGAAAGAAAAAGCTATTTGTAAAAATTGAAACTTGTTATCTTTATTTCAGTGACATTGAAACTTGGAAGCTCATGTGAGAAATTAGCAAAAAAAAATTATAATGTTAGAGTTTTTCACTGCGGAGTTGAGCGTCCATAACCGTAATAGGGGTTTCTGTGATCAAAAACAAAAGTAGAGAACAAAATAGTAAAAAAGCAAAATTGGATGTATAGCCATCTTGGAAACTCTCCTAAATACATCAGGGTCTTTAGGGGGTTGTCTTGCTATTAAATAAACCAAAACCTATATATATAGTTTCTCTAATCTGAGTAGAACTACCAGAAAAGAAGAGGAAGGGGACGAAGAAGACTAAGAATTTGTCTCCTTTAATTACTCTTCTAACCTTCCATCAGTATCAAAATCCACCATTGCTGTTGGTTCAGAAATTTATGTAATTGGCGGACCAGTGGACTATGCACCATCCTCCGTCGTGCGGGTGCTTGATTGTTGCACACACACTTGGCGCGATGCACCTAGCATGAATATAGTCCGGATGAATGCCTTGGCAAGTTTACACAAAATATATGTAATTGGAGGGTGCCTTGGGGTGGAATCATGTGATGAGGTATTCGACACAAAGTCTCAGACTTGGGAATGTCTCCCCTGACCCGTCGGGTAGTGAGTTACGTAACTGGTAAATTCCTTATAGACTCGCAGATATCGAAAGGAAGATCACCTTTCACATTGGAAGTGGAATCCATATGTATGCTTATTACAAGAAGAGGCAAAGTAGGTGGGAAGGATGTGGTGGTATCGAGAGATCAGAATGTGTGATGGAGAATGTATTGTATTGCTATGGAGTCTCTAATTGTCGGCGCGGGTGCTTTTGGTATGACAGAAAGTTTGGGTGGAAAAATGCGAAAGGGTTGGACTCACTAAGGGAAAAGTATTATTGGAACGGTAGTACAACTAAATTAGTTAGCTCTGGTGGGAAACTCTTTCGTATTTGGCAAGGGTGTGGGAACCGTAGTCCCGATAATAAGAAGATTTGAGGCGCATTGATCGTGCTGGAAAAGCGTGTAGGAGGTGGGGTTTGGGGAGTGGGTTAATGTTTTGTATACCCCAAATTACATCAGAAGCTCTTGCATTGTCTAGCCGTCTCGGTTTGAGTGACTTGTATAAAGTCATATCCAAGTTACATCAATTTCTAAGTTCCAGTTATAAAAGCACAATGGACCCATATTTGGTCAATGTCCTGAGTCAGGTCTTCGTCTTTTTTTCTTAGGCATATATATATATATATATACATTTGGATACAGTTTGGCTAAGTCAACAGAAAGATTGAGTTTCTTACGTTGCTAAATGAAAATGCTCATGCTTCTTTTATACGATTTGCCAAAGTTGGAGATAACAAATTAAAGTGTTTTTTCCCGTTACATATGAGACAGAGGAGACACTATCTTACATAAACAAAGAGACACTAGCTGTCTCCTCTGAGATAAGAGAGCAATAAGAAAGAAGGAAAACGAAGAAGAAAGAAGAGGCAGCCGAAAAAAAAAAAAAATTAGGGTATCGATATAAGCTTTGATACCATGTAAGATATGCGTATTGATATGTTAATAACATTGTACATCGAGATATATATATACATGTGAGACAGAGGAGACACTAGGTTAAGCTAGTTATAAACATTTCCTAAAACATGATCAATCAAATATTGTGACGTTAATGAGAATCGTGTCATATCTCTAACATCCCCCCTCAAGATGAAGGTGCTCTAGCAATGCCAATCTTGTCTCGCAAATGAAGAAACTGTGCACGTGGTAGATGTTTAGTCAGTGCATCAGCTACTTGATTTTGGGTATTCACATGAGCAACTCGTAATGCACCACTTTGTACCTGGCCCCTAAAGAAATGATAATCGATCGGAATGTGTTTCATACGCGAGTGAAACACCGGATTGGCACAGAGAAACGTAGCTCCGACATTATCACAGTATACAACCGGTGGTCGAGGAAGAGGAAGACCAAGCTCGACAAGAAGATTGCAAATCCAACTGAGTTCAGATGCCACATTCGCGACTGCCCGATACTCTGCTTCAGTAGACGATCTTGCTACACCTTTTTGCTTATTTTCCGAGGTAGATGATGTAAGCGTTTGTGGAGACATAGTCAACCGTGTCACCAGCCCAATCAGCATCCAAAAAAGCGTGAAGACTTAGAGTGTTCTTCGCGGAGAAGAAAATGCCATGTGTTGGTGTTCCAGCGAGGTAGCGAAGGATTCTTTTAGCTGCTTGCCAGTGTGCATCAGTTGGTTGATGCATGAATTGCGACAACGTGTTAACCGCAAACGCAATATCCAGTCTTGTGAAAGCAAGGTACTGAAGACTGCCTACCAGTTTACGATATTTGGTCGGGTCGGAGAGAGGAACACAAGTGTGAATGTTGATTTTGGGTGAGGACGCCATCGGTGTTGTTACTGGTTTGGCATTGGACATATCGTACCGATGTAGAAGGTTGAGAATGTACTTCCGCTGTGAGAGATGAAGGCATACTGAGGTGCGATGTGCTTCGATGCCAAGGAAATAGTTGACGTCCTCTGCATCTTTTACAGAAAAACGATCAGCAAGAAGGTTTAGCGTCTGTTGAATACCTTGCTTACTGTTACCAGTTACGAGAATATCATCCACATATACTAAGAGGTAGACAAATGTCATGCCAGTTCGTAACACAAATAGAGAAGTGTCTGCAAGAGAGTTCTTAAAACCGATTTGAATGAGAAAGTTGCGAAGTTCTGTGTACCACGCCCTTGGTGCTTGCTTCAAGCCATATATCGCTTTGTGTAGGCGACATACATGTGTGGGATTGTCCTGATCGATGAAGCCCGGGGGTTCTCCATGTAGACCTCATCCTTGAGAGTGCCTTGAAGGAAGGCGTTATTCACATCAAGCTGTTGAATCGGCCATGAGTTGGAGACAGCTACATCGAGAACCAGGCGAAGAGTGGTTGACTTGATTACCGGACTGAAGGTGTCGGTGTAATCTGCTCCATATTGTTGGTTGTAGCCCTTGACGACAAGTCTAGCTTTACACCTGTCTAGAGAGCCATTAGACTGAAATTTGTTTTTAAAAATCCACTTACAGCCTACAACATTGAAACGTTGTTGTGGAGGAACCAGAGTCATCGTTTGATTCCGTGCAAAGGCGTCTATCTCCTTAGACATTGCTCCTCGCCACCGTTTGTCTTTGAGGGCTTGTTTAACGGTTTGAGGCTCAGCTTGAATGATGCGAGAGAGACCAGCAGTGTAATTATATTTGGGATTCGGCTTGCTTATATTGTTTCGCCGGCGAGTTAACATGGGATGATTGAGCGGTGGTGGAACAGGTTGAGGAGCCGGCGGAGCTGGTAGTGGAACCGATGGAGCCGGTGGTGGAACCGGTGGAGATGACGATGATCGTCGTATCGAGGAGTCGGAGGTAGAAACGTCTGCAGACAAGAGTTCAGTGTGTGGACTGGATTGTGTTGACGGGCATGGAGATGGAGTTGGATCATGGGCCGGAGTTGGGCTTGATGAAGGGGAATACAAGTTGGGTCCATTTGTATCATGTGAACCAGTCGAGGGATTGTTTCGCGATGGAGACGGTGTGACCGACGCGATGGAGACTTCGTCACGGTGAGAATCAGAGACCAGAGATCCTGGCAGAGGGACAATACGAGTGGCGAGGAGGAAGGATTTCGGGATGGTGAAGGCGTGGGTATGATAGGTATTGGAGTGGCTGAGGGATATGGTGGTAAGTTTAGGGAATCGGATTTGTTAGGAGAGGAAGAGGGTTGAGATTGGGTTTTGTTGAAGGGGAACACATGCTCATCAAAGCGAACATGCCTAGATGTGTAAATGCGGCCTGAATTTGGTTGGAGGCAGAAGTATGCACTTTGTGTAGGGGAGTATCCGAGAAAGACACATGGTGTTGACCGATCTTCAAGCTTGTTGGTGTTGTAAGGTCGAAGCCAAGGAAAACACAGGCATCCAAAGACTCTTAATTTGTTGTAATTTGGAGTTGTGCCGAATAGCTTTTGAAAGGGAGACATCATCACTATGAAAGGTGTAGGGAGACGGTTTATGAGATAGGTTGCAGCAGCTAGAGCGTAAGACCAATATTGTTTCGGCATGCCAGCAGGAGTGAGTAAGGTGAGACCTGTTTCAATGACTTGTCTGTGCTTCCGCTCAGAAATACCATTGTGCTCCAGCGTGTGAGGAGGTGAAGTGAAATGAGAGATACCGGCATCGGAGAGGAAGGAACGAAGAGCCACAAACTCGCCACCGTTATCAGAGTATAACGTTCCAATTCTTGTGGAGAAACGGTTTTCAACAAGGGCTTTGAACGCGACAAAGGTGTTGCGAACGTCAGATTTTTGCTTGAGAGGGTAGAGCCAGGTGTATCGAGAGTAATGATCTACAAGAACTAGATAATACTTGTAGTTATCAATGGAGGGAATTGGAGAACTCCATAAGTCTGTGAATATGTATTCTAGAGGTCGAGTGGAGACAATGGAGGTTTGAGAGAAAGGGAGTTTATGTGTTTTATTAATAGCACAATCGGAACATAAAGTGTGTGAGGGTACAGATTTATTGCAAGGTAATGAAAAATGAGAAACAAGATGTTTGGTTATTGGTATAGCAGGGTGGCCAAGACGATGATGCCAGTCGTTTATTGTAGGTTGAGGGGTGGTGGATGCAAAGAAAGAGGTGAGGATGGAGGGTGAGGCTGGCCACTCGTATAAGTCATCTCTAGTCCTGCCTTGAAGTAATGGGACCCCCGATCTGAGATCCTTCACCTGAAAGAAAGCCAGAAAAAAGTGAACTGAGACTTGATTATCGTTACAGAGACGATACACAGAAATCAGGTTTTTCTTAATATGCGAAACACACAAAACGTTATGTAAAGATAAGTTTTGGAGGTTGCAAGGGAGAGAAACTGAACCAGTGTGAGCGATGGATAGACCAGATCCATCACCAATAAGAACATCATCATCACCAGTATACGGTTGATGCATCGAGGGATTGTTAAGATCACTAGTAAGATGATGGGTTGCTCCGCTATCCATGACCCAAGGATTTGTGGAAGAGGAAGCAGCAAAGTTTGCACGAGGTTGCCATGGACGAAATGGGGATGGAAGAAGACCATGAGACGACCCAACTTGATGGTGTTAGAGTTGATTACAACGTTTAGCACTGTGGCCAAACACACCACAAAGCTGACACTTACCCTGGTAACCTCGAGAAGGCCTGCTGTCACCGCGGGAGGACTGGTATTGAGATTGATTGTTGTGCCATGGTTGGTTGTTACGTGGAGTTTGTTTGTGAGAGTTGTTGCGTGGGCGTGAGGTGGCAACGTTGGCGGAAGCAGGAACAGGGGATGGAGCAGAGGACGCAGTCAGGAGGAGTTTGCCTTCTCTTGTGATTAGTTTCTCATGGACCTCAGTAAGAGAAGGAGGAGTCTCACGACCTTCGATCTGTTCGATAACAGATTTGTAATCTTCAGACAAATCCGTGAGAATAAACTCGAGCTGTTCTTCATGTTCCAACGGTTTCCCTAGAAGTGCAAGCTGATCGAAACGAGTAACAAGCCCTTGCATATATTCATCCACAGTTTTGGTACCTTTTGAGTATTGTTTGAGTTGAAGACGAAGCTGTTAAATGTGTCCCCAACTCGGATTTGCATAAGTTGCAGCGAGCTTCTTCCACATCTCAGCAGCAGTGGTGGTTTTGGAGACAATAGATTGAATAGAAGGAGACAGAGTACCAAGAAGACCACTGTATATCAGTTTATCTTGGCGACGCCAGATCGCAAAGGCTGGATTCGGGCGAGACGCACCATCAGTGGTGAGAGTAGAAGGGGGAGCAGGTTTGGTGCCATCCACATGACCAGCAAGATCATGACCATCAAGGAGAGAGTGGACCTGGAGACTCCATGTGAGAAAGTTAAGAGAGGTTAGCTTCGTAACATTCACCATGTTGATGTTGAGGAGGGGTTGAGTGGTGTCGACAACGTCAAGGGAAGCCATGAATGGTGATGCGGCTGAGATAAGAGAGCAATAAGAAAGAAGGAAAACGAAGAAGAAAGAAGAGGCAGCCGAAAAAAAAAAATTTAGGGTATCGATATAAGCTCTAATACCATGTAAGATATGTGTATTGATATGTTAATAACATTGTACATCGAGATATATATATACATGTGAGACAGAGGAGACACTAGGTTAAGCTAGTTATAGACATTTCCTAAAACATGATCAATCAAATATTGTGACGTTAATGAGAATCGTGTCATATCTCTAACAGTTTACACTCTGGATAAACCCTAATCGAACCCTACACAACAAGAGGAGGAAGAAGAAGAAGAAGAAGACAATAGGACGTTGTTGGTTCCTATTAAGTTTCCTTATGTCACAAAATCCGCCATAGTTGTTGGTTCTGAAATCTATTTTATCGGAAATCCAATCGGAGG
This sequence comes from Camelina sativa, assembly GCF_000633955.1. Lineage (NCBI taxonomy): Eukaryota > Viridiplantae > Streptophyta > Magnoliopsida > Brassicales > Brassicaceae > Camelina > Camelina sativa. Next base: position 13,306,165 of record NC_025696.1, read on the forward strand.
TCCGCGGTGCGGGTGCTCAATTGTTGCAATCACACTTGGCGTGATGCTCCCAGCATGAATGTTGCCAGGAACAATGCCAAGACATGTTTCCACGATGGGAAAATATATGTAACTGGAGGGCGCCCAGGGGTGGAACCATTTGCTGAGGCGTTTAACATAAAAACTCAGACTTGGGAAGGTCTCCCTGAACCGGTTCCAGGTATTGAGTTAGGTAACAAGTCCTTTCCTTACATATTCGAAGATTTAGAAGAAAGGTTGTTGTCTGGTTACCGCATAAGGGAACGTAAGTGGGATCTCCGTGAAATCTCTTTTTCCTACGTTTCGCAAGTCAGAATGTGTGATGATGGAGAATATACGGTATCACTATGGATATCGTAATGGTTTCTATGGGTGTTGGTGGTATGACGTAAAGTATGGTGACTGGAAAGAGGTGGAAGGGTTAAGGTCACTAGGAGATAAGTACAAGGGGAATGGTGGCTCGAGTTATTCTCAGACTAAACTAGTTAGCTGTGGTGGTAAACTCTTGATTATTTGGCTAGGGTGTAGTAGGAAGATTTGGGGCGCGCAAATCGCGGTGGAAATGCGTGATGGAAATGAGGTTTGGGGAAAAGCTGAGTGGGTTGATGTTGTGTATACCAACCCTGGATCATGGGTGCAGCTCTTGCATTGTCTACCCGGGTCGGTTTGATTAACTTGTCTCATAGTATCCAAGGTATGGATATATCGTTTTGAATTCTACATCGATTTGCAAGTTCTATTTAAAATCATAATGGACCCATGTTTGGTTAATGGATAGATTTTGACTTAAGAAAACAGAAAGTTTGATTTACATTGTTAAATAAAAATGTTCATGCTTCTTATCCTTTAATCAGTTGGAGGAAAGAGAAGGAAGGAATCAGAGGCATGAAGGAGAGTAACAAGAGAGATTATTTATCTAATTAGGTCAGTCATGTTTGTGAACGTGAAACTTCAATTTGTCAAACTAGCTACTACGACAGATTAGTATTTTATTTATCTTTGGAAAATATTTATTTAATAAATCTCTCTTGCTGATTAACAAATATGGTTCCATATTTTATGCTACCATATTGCTGGTGAATTGTGATGGAGTCTTTCTTTTCTAAAAGCTAGGAATCTCATGGAAAACCAAAAATCTTGTCAGTTCACAAACCAAAAATCTTGTCAGTTCACAAACCAAACATCAGTTACTGTTAGCCTCATGATCTGACAGAGATTCTTCTCATGAAGAAAATTTTACCAAAGATTAACAATACTTGAGTTGAATTTTGTTTTTCAGAAAGTTAGAACCAACTTCATCAATAAATCATGAGTAGTATTTGTCTTTAACAAATAAACCTGAGTTCTATGTTTTGAGAACAGCTTTCAGTTAAAAGATGTTAGAATTTGCAATCTCAACGGTTGATAACATTTTTTTGTTCTAACATAAATGTTCTTCGGCTCCTAGTTTTTTTTTGGGTCGATAGAAAAACACCACTGGGTTTAGCGCTTCCGTGATCGAAAACAAAAGTATAGAACAAATTGGTGAAAAAAGTAATTGGTGTTGTAGATAATAATGCAAATATAGATGATTATTATATATATATATATATGTGTGTATGTATATATTTATGTTTATGCAATTGTGTAATTGCACAAAGAAACTAGATAAGAAACGTGATGGTGAGGGAGAGGGTGAGGAACACTAACACATCTCTTTACTTCTCTTATATTGTCTATATCTCACATTCATCACATATTTATAGTACAAAACAAGTGATGAGTCAATTAATTAAAAGAGAGAAACATGACAAGTGTTAAAACATGTGTCATGTTTAGTGATGAATAATCACTTCTTTATAACACTCCCCCTTGAATATTCATCACTAGAGAATTACGTACTGCCTCATTAAAAACCTTATCATGGAAAAACCCATTGGGATAAAAACCATGACAAGGGAAAAAGAGTACAGTGACGTAATCTCCCCCTAGAAAAGATATGAGTGGTCTTTTCTTCAAAGATCTCGTAGATGATGCATCCCGATGCTATGAATATGCTTTCTGAATATGGTAGCCGGAAGTGATTTTGTGAATAGATCTGCTGCATTGTCACTTGAGCGGATGTGTTGAATATCAACTTCCTTCTTTTGCTCGAGTTCTTGAGTGTAGGAGAAAAATCTTGGAGGTATATGCTTTATCCTGTCGCTCTTGATGTAACCTTCTTTGATTTGAGCGACACAAGCAGCATTGTCTTCGAATAATGTTGTTGGCTCTTTCTTGGTGACTATTCCACTTGATTCTTGTATGTGGTTAGTCACTGATCTGAGCCATACACATTCCCTCGATGCTTCATGAAGAGCAATTATTTCTGCATGATTTGAGGAAGTGGCGACCAAAGTCTGTT
>NC_025696.1:13310482-13323378 GCF_000633955.1 Camelina sativa
CCTTTCTTCAATAAGTAATCGCTTAAGCGATTATACCACATGCGTCCGGATTGTTTTAATCCGTAAAGTGATCGCTGTAATTTTACCGCATATATCTCATTAGGATTTTCCTTTAAAGTCTCAGGAACCTTAAATTCTTCTGGAATTTTCATGTGTATTTCATTATCCAATGATCCATATAAATATGCTGTCACTACATCCATAAGGTACATTTCTAAATTATTAGAAGCTGTTAGACTCATTAAGTACCTTAATGTAATTGCATCCATGACCGGAGAATATGTTTCCTCATAATCAATTCCCGGCCTTTGAGAAAAACCTTGTGCAACGAGTCGGGCTTTATATCGTGTTATCTCATCTTTCTCATTTCTTTTTCTCACGAAAACCCACTTGCACCCAACAGGTTTTATATCATTAGATGCAGTGACAATATGTCTTTTATTAAGGGAGAACAATTCAGTTTGCATTGCACTTTTCCATTTCTCCCAGTCAGGCCTTTGTTGGCACTCTGACACAGACCTTGGATCAGGATCATCATTTTCATAATCAATCTCTTTAGATACAGAAAAAGAAAATATTCCATTATCATCATCGATTTCATCTCTAGCCCATAATTTTCCATCTTGGGCATAGTTAATAGAGATCTCATAATTTTCTGTATCGTCTTCCTGATGACTTTTTTCTTCACTTGGTTCCTCTTGAACCTTTTCATTTTCGTCTCCTATTTTCTTTTTCTTTCGGAGATTTTTATCTTTAGAACCTATTGGCCTCCCCCGTTTCAATTGAACTTTAGGCTCATTAACCTTTTTCCCATCGATTTCCTCTCTAGGAATTTCAACTCTTGATGGTGCATTTGCAGCGGGAATATGTGATTTTGTCACCCTTTTTGTATCTGTGAACGCATCTGGTAATTGATTTGCCAAATTTTGTAAATGTACAATTTTCTGAACTTCCAGCTCACGTTGATTCGTAGGGGGATCAAGATGTACCAAAGATGGTGTATTCCATGTAATCTCTTTTGGTACCTGTTTAATTCCTCCCCCTAACGCTGGAAATTCATCTTCATTAAAATGGCAATCAGCAAAACGTGCTGTAAACATATCACCAGTTTGTGGTTCAAGATAATTTATGATACTCGGTGATGCATAACCGACATATATTTCCAATCTCCTTTGTGGCCCTATTTTTGTTCTTTGCGGTGGGGCTATAGGAACATAAACTGCACATCCAAAAACACGGAGATGAGAAATGTTTGGTTGTTGACCAGATGTTAATTATAAAGGGGAATATGTATTGTATGTACTTGGTCGTATTTGGACTAACGCTGCAGCATGCAATATAGCATGACCCCATATAGAAATTGGGAGTTTTGTTCTCAATATCAACGGTCTAGCAATGAGTTGTAACCGTTTAATCAAAGATTCAGCCATGCCATTTTGTGTAGGAACATGAGGGACCGGATGTTCAACATCAATTCCCATTGACATACAATATTCATTAAAAGCTTGTGAAGTGAATTCACCAGCGTTATCAAGCCTTACTTTCTTTATGGCATAATCAGGGAATTGTGCTTTTAACCTGATTATTTGGGAAATGAATTTTGCGAAAGCCGTATTTCGTGTTGTCAAAAGACACACATATGACCATCTACTAGATGCGTCAATCATTACCATAAAATAACGAAATGGCCCGCATGAAGGGTGAATAGGTCCACATATATCACCATGTATTCTCTCTAAGAATATTGGCAATTCATTCCCGACTTTGGTTGGCGATGGCCTAATTATGAGTTTTCCTTGAGAACATGCATCACATGAAAACTCACCAGAACAATAAATTTTCTGGTTTTTTAACGGGTGGCCATTAGAATTTTGCACAATTTTTCGCATCATGATTGAACCAGGATGTCCAAGTCTCTCATGCCAAATCTTAAACGTATTAGTAAACTTTGAGTTTACTGTAACATACGATGCGAATACATTTATTTTTGTGCAATATAATCCAGAGGATAACATTGGTAACTCTTCCAATATATGTTTTTCCTCGGATTTGATGCAAAGATATTCAATGCCATTCTTATTCATAGTCTCTATATGATATCCATTTCTTCGGATATCTCTGAAACTTATCAAGTTTCGTTGAGACTTAGGGGAATATAATGCATCTTTTATTTCAAATTTTGTTCCCCTTGGCATTGAAAAATTGGCTTCGCCAAAGCCCATTATAATCTTTGCATTTCCAGATATAGTGCTCACGCCTTTAGCGGAGTCATTCATTTTGAGAGAGGAGAAATATTTTTTATCTCTAAATATTGAGTGCGTAGTAGCACTATCTGCTAGACACATTTCTTCATCCTCAATCTCAAAAGTTGACATTTTCTGGAGATAAAACATTCATAAAATATGCATTAATATATAACAAAGTCTTAGGAGATTTAAAATATATTACAAAAAGGACTTTAAACACCAAAAGTTTTACAAGCATATTTTACATAAAGATTTTAATCGCATGATTTTCCACTCTCTTGATTGACGAGGAAATCTGCGATATCCAGATGAGTTTCATCATTGAGACCATGGTAGGAAGGTCCAGCTTCATTTGAGATGAGATTGGTCTCAACGTCTCTTTCTTTTTCCTTTTGAGACGCTTGATATAGATCGGCCAAATGCTTTGGTATACGACAAGTTTGGTACCAATGACCTTTCATGCCGCATCTGTAACAAATACTCTCATCTTTTTTCTTTATAATGCGGCTGGCATCATTTACATGAAGATCGTTGTTGGCTTTGCCAGCGTTGAAGCTATTAGAATAGTGACCTCTTCCTCTACCTCGGCCACGACCTCCTCCACGCCCACGACCACGGCCACGGCCTCGACCGCGTCCGCGTCCTCGTCCTTGCCAATTATAACTGGATGAAGCAACATTCACTTCTGGAAGTGGAGCTGATCCAGTTGGGCGAGTTTGATGATTCAGCATCACGAGTTGATTATTTTGTTCAGCAACAAGAAGAACGTGCATTAACTCAGAAAATCGAGTGTATCCTTTGGTCCGGTATTGTTCTTGCAGGATTACATTTCCAGGATGAAAAGTTGAGAGCGTTTTTTCGATCATATCATAATCGCTCACTTCTTCGCCACACAAAGCCATCCTGGAGGTGATTCCGAACATAGCGGAATTAAATTCACCAACACTTTTGTAATCCAAGAACCGGAGATTTAACCACTCATGTCTAGCCTTTGGTAAGATCACATATTTCTGGTGATCAAACCTATCTTTGAGTGATTGCCAAAGATCTACAGGATCTTCTTTCGTGATGTACTCGTTTTTCAGATTATCGTGGAGGTGGTGGCGTAAAAACACCATGGCCTTGGCCTTATCCTCATCTGACGTCGTTTTCGACGGATCGATGGTGCTTAAAAGCCCATCCGATCTCAGATGCATTCGTGCATCCGATGCCCATGTCATATAATTTTTTCCAGATACATCAAGGGCAAGGATTTCGAGTCTGGCGAGATTTGACATAATTATCTACATGAATAACAAGTCCATTATTAATTTATTCATGAGATTTTGAGGAGGCATAGCCTTCCATAATATAATATAAATCTTAACATATGATCGAGAAGGCAGANGAACATTCACTTCTGGAAGTGGAGCTGATCCAGTTGGGCGAGTTTCATGATTCAGCATCACGAGTTGATTATTTTGTTCAGCAACAAGAAGAGCGTGCATTAACTCAGAAAATCGAGTGTATCCTTTGGTCCGGTATTGTTCNTTATATAATCAAGGAGGCAGAGCCTACCATTATGATCAAGGAGAAGACATAGTCTTTTTACTCCGTAAATATCTCATATATATATTCTTGAATTTAAAGGAATTTAAAGAAATTTTAAATAAACAAAATCGACATAAATTAGATGTTACCTCAAAAGAGTGATATTGTATAGAAACGGTTGGATCGGTTGGAGCAGAGAGACGATCGTGCTGATAACATGTTGTAGATAATAACGCAAATATAGATGATTATTATTATATATATATATATATGTGTGTATGTATATATTTATGTTTATGCAATTGTGTAATTGCACAAAGAAACTAGATAAGAAACGTGATGGTGAGGGAGAGGGTGAGGAACACTAACACATCTCTTTACTTCTCTTATATTGTCTATATCTCACATTCATCACATATTTATAGTACAAAACAAGTGATGAGTCAATTAATCAAAAGAGAGAAACATGACAAGTGTTAAAACATGTGTCATGTTTAGTGATGAATAATCACTTCTTTATAACAATTGGGTCATTTAAATAAATTAATTATAACTAGGGGGCTTGGTTTGCTATTAATAAACCAAAATATATATAATCTTTATATTAGATATAATAATATGAATGTATCCTTGAGAAATGAGAAGGAAGCAAAGGCAAAAAGGAGTGCAAAAAGAGCGAACGAGATTTTAGTTAGGTAAGGTCTAAAAGTGACGCAAGTGAACATGAAACTTCATTTTGTCAAATTAGTTATGGCAAATTAGTCTTTGACTTATGGATATATTTATGATTTATCTAATCCATTGTTACAGTATTTGCAAATCTAATTCGTCGTTTTAATTTGTGTTACTAAACGCTCTGGTGATTGAGTCTTTCTTTACCAACAAGTAAGAAGTAGGTGTCATGGTAAACCAAAATTCCACGAACCAAACATCGATTAACTCTTCATATCATGATCGACACATCTGTATACTTCAGTCACTTCTGACCTCAGTTAGAACCATTCTCATCAATATAAAGCATGTGTAGTGTCTTTAACATTGTAAGGTAATGTTGAGTACTTCTTTGTTTTGAGAAAAATAAAAGCTTAAAGAAGTTACAATATGCAATCTCCACGGTTGAAAGTAACAATGTCTGTTCGAACATAATCTTCCGACATTGTCTTTTACCACAACAATCACATTGAAACTTCAAAACTCATGTGAAAAATTAGCAAAACGTTAACTTCTCCTCAAAACATTTGGGTTCTTTTATTTAACTAATTTAAAATTTAGTGGCTATTTTTGTTATTCATAAATACAAAAAGGTCCAAAACCAAAAAAAAGCTCTTAATTAATAATTAATACGAAACTTAAACTTGTTTATCACATTTCACCCCGCTATGAACGCCCGAGTAGAACCACCGGAGGAGAAGAAGAAGAAGAAGAAGAGAAAAACAAAGGATTCGTCACCACCTCCGCCGTCGTCATCATCTGCGTCGTTTTCTTTACTCCCAGACGAAATCGCCGAGAATTACCTAGCTCGGATCTCGAGATCGTACTACCCAACACTCTCGATCGTTTCCACAACCTTCCGCTCAATTCTCTCTTCCACCGAGCTCTACGAAGCCAGAGCTCACCTTGAAAGCACCGAACAGTGTCTCTATGTCTGTCTATCTGATCGCAGTTATCAATTTCCCCAATGGTTCACACTCTGGATTAACCCTAATCGAACCTTACCCAACAAGAGGAGGAAGAAGAAGAAGAGACAGTTGTTGGTTCCGATAACCTCTTCTAATTTCAATTCTCAATCAGTCTCCGTCGCAGTTGGTTCAGAAATTTATGTAATCGGTGGACCAGTCGATAGAGCACCGTCTTCCGCCGTGAGGGTTCTCGATTGTCGCAGTCACACTTGGCGTGATGCTCCTAGTATGATCGTAGCTCGGAACTATGCATCAGCTTGTGTCTACGATGAGAAGATATATGTAATGGGAGGGTGTGAAAGATTAGAGGACGAATCATGGGGTGAGGTGTTCGACACAAAGACTCAGACTTGGGAACTTCTCCCTGATCCGGGTACTGAGGTACGTAAAGGTTACGCTCATACACGGAGAATCTCAGAGTGCAAAGGAAAGATCCAATTGGAGAATGGAATGAATGTGTATGCTTACGACACAAAGTCAGGTAAATGGGAATACTGTGATGATATCAAGAGTGAGATGTTTCCGGGTTCAACATGTGTGATAGATGATGTTTCTTATCGCTATTGGCGTTACGTGTTCTTGTGGTTTGACATAGAAAAGGGTGTTTGGAAAGAGGTGAAAGGGTTAGAGTTACTAGGAGTTAAGCACCAGAGGAATGGTGGCGCTACTTATAATACGACTAAACTAGTTAGCTGTGGAGGGAAACTCTTACTTATTTGGGAAGGGTTTTTGAGGTATTGTTCCAATTATAAGAAGAAGATTTGGTGCGCCGAGATTGTGCTGGAAAAGCGTGGTGGAGGTGAGGTTTGGGGAATGGCTGAGTGGGTTGATGTTGTGCATACGGTTCCTTCATCATGTAAGCTCTGGGATACTCTAGTCGTCTCGGTCTGATTGACTTTTTATTCAAGGTATGAATGATCTACCATTTTGAATTCAACATCAATATGCAGGCTCTAATAAAAAGCATAGGGTTATGTGTTCATCTTCTTCCTCTGCATGCACATATACATGGGTCCATTTTGGTTAAGTCAAGTTGTTTTGATCATCGGTTTATACGATTGGCCAAAGATGGAGATTAGAAAGTACATTTTCCCTAATCATATGTATTCTTGACCAGTTGGGGAAAGGAGATAGAAGCAGAGGCAAAAGGAGAGCAATAAGAGTAGATGAGATTAATTAGTTAAGGTTATTAAAGTCATGTTTGTGAACATGAAACTTCATTTTGTCAAACTAGGTACAGTAAATTAGTATTTGTTGTTGGATATATTATCTATCTAATCCATTGGTGATATACAAATCTGATTCCATTACTTTGTATTACCATCTATGCTTTATAAATTGTGATTGAGTCATTCGTTTCTAAAAAGTAGGGATGTCATGGAAAACCAACAAATCCGTAGGGATATGATATTTTTGATTAACCCTTTTGGGATCATCTTTGACTTTCACGATCCGAACATCGATTACTCTTCGCCTCATGATCGACACAGATTCTTCTCATGAAGAACTAACCATCTTTAAAACTATGTTCCTTGGGTTCTGTCTTCATTTAGTTAGAACCATCTATCACATTGTAAGTGATGTTGATGTGTTTATTATCACATTGTAATTGATGTTGAGTTCTTTGTTTTGAGGAGAAAAAGAAAAAGAAAAAAAGCATTCTTGTTATAAATAACTAGGAAAGCGACCCGTGCGGTGCGGGGAGGTGAAATCCTAAATTGAAATTTAACATTTGTAATTCATCCTAAATTCTGTTTTTTCTCAATCAATTGATCATTTTCACTTCTTGCTATTGCTTTCTGTTGATTAAAAAGCCAAAGATTCATTTCAATGTTATTATATTTTATGTTGTCACACACAAAAGTGAGTCTTTTTTAGAGCTTGATTTACTATGAACACTATTTTTAACCATATATAAAATTTCACTTATGTTTGTCTCCGACCATATGGTGCTATATATTGGTATCCTTTCTTAATTCGCTATTAGAAATTGTCTTTGTTGTTGATCATTATCAATCGAAATACATACGAGGCTGCTTCTCTCTTGGTTTATTTACTGTATCGAGAAAATACTAAATGCNCTCTCTTGGTTTAGTTACTATATCGAGAAAGTACTAAATGCCACTTGTCGAAGGAAGGTCGAAGATTGGGATCGGAGTAGATGGCTAGATTGAGTTTAGTTTCCCCTTCACTTTGATATGCGATTTCTATTTCCATAGATTACTGATTCACAAATCTCCGATGTTGTAAGCAAGTGGAGTTTGTATACAAATGATTTACTATGAACATTACTTTCTAAGAGATGCATCCAAGCTGATAGCCAATAAAAAGTGTGTGAAGGGGGGACTTAATAGATGTTATATGTTGCATATAAGACTAAATAACAGCAGGGTCACTTCCACTCCTTCACTGAAATTGTATCAATTTCATGTATTTGTGTACAACGGTTGTAGGAATGTTTCTGTATTTTGTAAACACTTTTTGATATCAATATAATTGATTTGTGAAAAAAAAAAAAATCAAATGTTGTTATATCTCATATGTGTTGTAAGAGTTTGATTCTATATTTTAATATAGAAAGTATTACATATATATATATATATATATTTAACATTGTTTTCCATTTTTATTTTATTTATATAAGAATAAAATATTTCTTTTATATTTCTTGTCTTTCGAATCTTTTCATATTTATTTTTTTAATTTCCATAGTTAAATTTAAATTCACATATGTTGGTTTTAACAAAAAAAATTAAGTTTATTTGAGAATTGATGTTCTTATTCCTTTTAAACGATCAATGTGTAAAAATGAGTCTAGCCACATAAATAATTCACTTTAATAGATATATATAACTATTATAATAGAATTATTAAATCAAAATTTTTAACTCTCTCTTACCTCCAAATTTTTTTTGAGAATTTGTATACTCATCAATCATCATTATATTTAGTTCTTGTGATTTAAAAAATAATTATATAAAGATCATTATAATGTTTCTTTAATTAAAAATTTTGTAAAAATCTTGATATTCCATTTCCAAAATTTTACTACAAAGAGGAAATCATTAGAACTTAACCTACCAATATAGCTTAAATTAAGGTGGATATAAAAGAGATTAAAAATTAAATTAATATTGGGGCATTCTCAAAAATACCCCTTTTTCCATACGCCTTTTTAAAAATACCCTTTCATGTTGACCATTTTTAAAACTACCCCTCTTTATATACAAAATGACCAAATTACCCTTTTTGAGTGACAGCAAGAATGTACAGTCATCAAAATTGAAAATATTTTCCCGCCAAAAAAATTTCCCGCCAAAATTTTTTTTCCCGCCAAAATCGAAAAATTTTCCCGAAAAAATATTTTTTCCCGCCAAAAAAAAAATTCCCGCCAAATCGAAAATTTTTCCCGCCAAAAATATTGAAATTTATACCTTTTAAAAACATTGTAAACGCTTTTAAAAAACTTTTAAAAGCGTTTACAAGGTTTTTAAAAAGATTTTAAACACATTGTAAACGCTTTTAAAAACCTTGTAAATGCTTTTAAAAAGCTTGTAAATGCTTTTAAAAGGTTTTTAAACACCTTGTAAACGCTTTTAAAAACCTTTTAAAAGCATTTACAAGGTGTTTAAAAACCTTTTAAAATCCTTTTAAAAATCTTATAAAAACTTTTACAAGGTTTTTAAAAGCGTTTACAAGGTGTTTAAAAACCTTTTAAAAGCATTTACAAGGTGTTTAAAAACCTTTTAAAAGCATTTACAAGGTGTTTAAAAACCTTTTAAAAGCATTTACAAGGTGTTTAAAAACCTTTTAAAAGCATTTACAAGGTGTTTAAAAACCTTTTAAAAGCATTTACAAGGTGTTTAAAAACCTTTTAAAAGCATTTACAAGGTGTTTAAAAACCTTTTAAAAGCATTTACAAGGTGTTTAAAAACCTTTTAAAAGCATTTACAAGGTGTTTAAAAACCTTTTAAAAGCATTTACAAGGTGTTTAAAAACCTTTTAAAAGCATTTACAAGGTGTTTAAAAACCTTTTAAAAGCATTTACAAGGTGTTTAAAAACCTTTTAAAAGCATTTACAAGGTGTTTAAAAACCTTTTAAAAGCATTTACAAGGTGTTTAAAAACCTTTTAAAAGCATTTACAAGGTGTTTAAAAACCTTTTAAAAGCATTTACAAGGTGTTTAAAAACCTTTTAAAAGCATTTACAAGGTTTTTAAAAGCGTTTACAAGGTTTTTAAAAGCGTTTACAATGTTTTTAAAAGGTATAAATTTCAATATTTTTGGCGGGAAAATTTTTTCGAAAATTTTTTGGCGGGAAAATATGTCGAAAATTTTTTGGCGGAAATATTTTGTTTTTCTTTTTATTGAATAAAATAATTTTCATCTAAGGGTAAAATGGTCATTAAAAATTAAAAGAGGGCAAAAATAAAAATGGCCAGAAAAGAGGGTATTTTTGAAAAGGGGTATATCAAAAGGGATATTTTTAACAAATTCTCATTAATATTTGGGATTTTTAATTGCATTTCATATGATTTTATAAGAAATATATTTAATTGATACTTCAAAAGTAATTTTGCAATTTAATTATTAAATGTTTTAGGTAAATTTTGAATATCATAGTAAATTATTATGATTTGAACAAATAAAATGTATTATTGACATTTAGGAAATTTGTTTGTTATATATGTACTTTTAACGAGAATTTCAAAAATACATCTTTTTCAATACCACTTTCAGAAATACCATTTTAAAAAAATTTATTAAAAAAATTTTCTCAGAAAATTCTCATGGTTTTATGAGTATTACATAAACTAAGATAAATTAACGTAAGTAATACAAACAACCTGCGTATATGTGCGGGATATTACCTAGTAACATATGAAGAAACATATGTTCATGAAGTTTCCTCTGCATTAGAGAAAAGAAAGGGGGGGAAGCTACCTCCAAGAAAGAAGGTTAGAACTGAAACTGATGCACTTAACTCAAACAAGGCTGTTGATGAACTGAATACAGTGCAAGATTTTGGTCAGCAGATTTTTGGCATGATGCAAAGAAGATGGGAAAAGGAAAATGAAGAAAAAGAAGTTGAGGACAAAGCTAATAACGTGTGAGATGCTATCAAAGAAATTCATATAAAGAAAAAGAAGCTGAGGACAAAGCAAATGAGTTGTTTAATCATCGACACTCTAGCTTACAAAACGTAATAGAGAGGATTTTTGGCATCTTCAAGTCAAGGTTTCTCATCTTCAAATATGCACCACCCTTTCCATATAAGACGCAAGTAGAGTTAGTAATTGCTTGTGTTGTTTTACATAATTATCTTCATAGAGAATGTCGTTCAGACTTGTTTGAAGATGTGAATAATGATGAGAATCATGAAGAATCATATTTGTAGGGGGTCAATAAACATATTTGTAACTAGTTTATGAGGATCATTATGCATACTAGATGAATACCCGCACTACGTGCGAGTTTGTTTATATCTACATATATACACTTATTGCAATACCTTTTTTGTTTCTTATATCTTCATATTTAAAAACTAAAAAATATATATTACCAAACAAAAATAAGATTTTTTTGTGAGGAGGCAAAGAATACTAAATTTTGTTTAAACCTAAATCTTATTCTAAAGTGATTTTTGTAGATAAAAACTATTAGCATATTTTTTTAGGAAGTAAAATAATCATACCATTTGCACATTTGATTGGTAGATAAAAACATTTAAACATCTTACAATTCTTGTCTAAAACTTAGGTATTCAAATATATTTGTATTTAAGCTTCTCAATTAAATAGCATGAGACTCTCAAATTCTCTTTTATCAAAAATATTTTCATACAGCTTAGTTAACTCTTCAATGATTATAATGAAGATAGACAACTTCCCTTCCTGGTAGCTATTCAAATTCTTGAATATAACTCTAGAATGTAATTTAATTTCTTTCTTTTCTTTTCTCTCTGAATTTTCCTCAACCAACATTATATCATTGATTTAACTTTCTTTCATTCGATAGTGAACAAAACTCTGATCTTTTTTATATATAAAATAATTACTTCTCTAAGGACACACTTTCATCAATTTTTATACAATAGTAACCAAATTCCCAGTCACTGCTACAATCTTTCAAATTGTTGAGAAAATTCTAGCGCCTAAACCGTATGTTCATATCTTCATGGTTTACCCTAAGAGGACGAAGCAAATCTTTGGTTTTACTCTCGATACATTTTGTTTCTTTTGGTGATGCATCTACTTATTTAAAGTATATATCAACATGTTCTAAGCCTTTATAGATTTTTTATACAAATATTAAAATTGTTTGTGATATGAAAAAGAATAAAAGACATGGAAGATGTTTCAAATTCTTCTTTAATTTTAAATATGTTTGCTTTTAATTTGGATTGACAGGTGTCATTCTCTCCACTACTGACGTGTCACTCATATGGAGAGAGTTGAGCAACTTTCATAATATAGATTTTCATGATTTTTTTCAGATTTTTCTTCTAAAAGTACAAGTAATTTTTTTTTTTGTAAATCCATAGGGGTCAATTGACCCCCATGCTAACACACTGCCTCCGCCTCTGCTGGAGAGCAACTATAGAGGGAAACATATGGACAGACGCTATGAATATGGGATCATGATGCAGTACTAGTGTGCTTTATATTAGATTGTTTTCATTCTTACCGTTGCTTTTTTTTTAATATCAATACTGAGACGCTGAAATTTCCAGCAATTATCAGAGCTCTACTTCATTTGATTTTTTCTGTCGCTGCAACAGTGACAGCTCTTTATTTTTCCGAGATGCATATCATCTTGGGCTTTTTATTTGTGTTGCAGTCGCTCTACCTGCGATTGCAAAAAGAATATGGTCAATATCTATTTTTCTTCTTAAACTAATCAAAGTATGAAAGAAGCTTAGGTAATTTAATCAACGACATTCCAAGTTGCTTTTTTTTTTTCTTTTTAAATATACCTATGAAACGACCGACCTTTTTTTTTTTTAATAAATAATAATAATAAATATAATATAATAAATAGAACTACAACTAGTGGTCCCATATCCACTAGCCACCTAACCACAATCACAATCATCAGCGGAAATAACAACACCAACATAATATCCAATAATACTCCAATAAAAACCAATAACCATAATCATCAACAATAATCAATCCAAACAACAAGAAACAAGGATCCAGCAACCTAGCAATGTTTCTAATGACCCAACTCTAGCAACCTAGCAATGCCAGACAACATCCAATCGAGTCCCTAGAACATCCTCCTCTTCATTGCCTTGATTCCACGATCACACTTTGCCTTTACCTGCACCACAAACACAAATTGAGATGCATGAGTATTTGATAAACACTCAGTGAGGCAATCCTCCCATCTACTGGGCTATACACACAAGCAATAAGATCTCTACATGCCACAAA
The DNA here is from genome assembly GCF_000633955.1 of Camelina sativa. NCBI lineage: Eukaryota > Viridiplantae > Streptophyta > Magnoliopsida > Brassicales > Brassicaceae > Camelina > Camelina sativa. Next base: position 13,323,376 of record NC_025696.1, read on the forward strand.
CAA
>NC_025696.1:13324530-13324735 GCF_000633955.1 Camelina sativa
AAATAGCATCAAAGGTCCGTGACTCTGGCAAACCCACCACAAAATCCATGGTGATAATATCCCACTTCCACTCAGGAATGGGTAAACTCTTCAGTAACCCGCCAGGAACCTGATGCTCAGCCTTCACTAGCTGACACACATCACACCTCGAAACCCAACTAGCTACATCCTTCTTCATCCCGACCCAATGATAGTACCTCTTGAG
>NC_025696.1:13325318-13415072 GCF_000633955.1 Camelina sativa
TTCCACTTTTGGAAACTTCCCACTTTTGGAAACTTCCTTTTCAGGAAACTTAACTTCGCAACCCCGCCTCGCGAAAACTTTGTACCCCAACACCACCTCATCTTGTTACTGAGTCGCACAACCAACCACCCCAAGCGACCGAGTAACAAGAGAGATGGGCTGGAATACTCCATTCCCGCTCCAGCCACGGATTACAGATGGGACCAGGCTAAACAAGCTCAAGTCGCGGCTTGCTTCTCATACCACTTCTTGAACCTTGCCTTCATCCTTGCCTCAGGCTCCCAAGTCTGCTCCTCAACACCATCACAGTCCCACAGGACTCTCATCAAAGGAATCTTCTTCTTCCGAAGTTCCTTGATCCTCCTCTCGAGAACCCTCACTGGTCTCGCCTCCAAAGTCATGTTAGGCTGAAGATCCTCAGGAATCTTAGCCAACACCTCCTCTCCCTCACGGAGACACTTCCGCAACATAGACACATGGAAAACCTTATGGAATGCACGCATCACCTCAGGTAACTCCAATCTATATGCCACTGGTCCAACCCGCTCAATCACTCTGAATGGACCCATATACCTCGGACTCAACTTAGTCTCTGACAATGACCTGTTCGGACCCCGCAACATGGCCATCTTGAGGTACACTCTGTCTCCCACCTGAAACTCAAGATCTCTCCTCCTCCTATCTGCATAACTCCTCTGCCTATCCTGAGCCTCCTTCATGTTCAGCTTGAGAACCCGAATCTTCTCTGAGGTCTCCTGAACAAAACTAGCACCAAACATGCTCCTCTCCCCCACCTGAGTCCAGCATAATGGTGTACGACATGGCCTCCCATACAAAGCCTCATAAGGAGCCATCTTAATACTCGCCTGATAGCTGTTGTTGTAAGCAAACTCTACCAGGTTCAGGTGATCTGCCCAATGGCCACCCCAATCCAACACACACATCCTCAGCAAATCCTCCAGCGTCTGGATCGTCCTCTCTGACTGTCCATCAGTCTGGGGATGATAAGCTGTACTCATATGCACCTTAGTGCCCATCTCTGCCTGAAACGCCTTCCAGAACACCGAAGTGAACTTGGAATCCCTATCAGACACAATGCTCGCTGGCACCCCATGCAACCTGACAATCTCCCTCACATACTTCTTAGCCAAGACCGCTGCTCCATCAGTCTTCTTAATGGCCAGAAAATGTGCTGACTTGGTCAACCGGTCCACAATGACCCAAATAGCATCAAAGGTCCGTGACACTGGCAATCCCACCACAAAATCCATAGTGATCATATCCCACTTCCACTCAGGAATGGGTAAACTCTTCAGTAACCCGCCAGGAACCTGATGCTCAGCCTTCACTAGCTGACACACATCACACCTCGAAACCCAACTAGCTACATCCTTCTTCATCCCGACCCAATGATAGTACCTCTTGAGATCACGGTACATCTTAGTCGCTCCTGGATGAATGGACAACTTGCTCGCATGAGCCTCTCTCAGAATCTCCTGTCTCAACTCCTCATCCTTGGGCACACAAACCCGACCGTGCACCAAGATAGTACCATTATCTGAGACCTGATACTCTGAATCCACATCCTTAGAGGCATTCACCAGCCCCAAATCCTTCTCCTGAGCCAACCGCACTCTACTCAGAAGATCTGCTCTATCTACTGCTTCCAAACCCAACGGTTCCTGTGAAACAGCACATAAGCTCAAAGCACTGATCTCCCCTACCAGAGACTCCATCTCCTGCTCCTGAGCCGAAGCTACCCTCTTCCGACTCAGAGCATCTGCAACCGTGTTAGCCTTTCCAGGATGATAGGCTATCTCCAAATCATAATCTGCCACAAGCTCCATCCACCGCCTCTGTCTTAAATTCAGCTCAGGCTGAGTGAATATATACTTCAGGCTCTTATGATCTGTAAACACCTGTACCTTTGCACCATAAAGATAAGATCTCCAAATCTTCAGGGCAAAAACTACAGCACCCATCTCCAAATCATGAGTAGGATAGTTGCCTTCATGCACCCGCAACTGCCGCGAAGCATAGGCAATCACCTTCCCATGCTGCATCAGAACACAACCCAAACCAACTCTAGATGCATCTGTATAAACCACATAGGGTTCTCCCTGCTCAGGCAAAGCCAACACTGGCGCAGTAGTCAACATCTCCTTCAGGCTTGCAAAGCCTTCCTCACACTCTTCTGACCAGACAAAAGGAACATCCTTCCCTGTCAACTTAGTCATAGGACGTGCTCTGCTTGCAAACCCCTGCACAAATCTCCTGTAGTACCCTGCCAATCCAAGGAAACTCCTGATCTCTGTGGCATTCTGCGGTCTAGGCCAATCTCTGATAGCCTGAATCTTCTCTGGATCTACAGAAACCCCCTCTGCAGAAACAATGTGACCCAGAAAGCCCATCTCACGCTGCCAGAAACTACACTTGCTCAACTTGGCAAACAACTTCTGCTCCCGCAGCTTCTCCATAACCGCCCTCAAATGCACTGCATGCTCTTCAGGACTCTTGGAATAAACCAGGATATCGTCGATGAAAATGATGACAGATACATCCAGAAACTCCTGAAACACACTGTTCATCAATCTCATAAACGCTGCTGGCGCGTTAGTCAATCCGAAGGGCATCACCACAAACTCATAGTGCCCATATCTCGTCCTGAAAGCAGTCTTCCTCACATCTGCCTCATCTATCGGTATCTGATGATAACCCGACGCCAGATCTACCTTGGAGAACCAAGTAGCACCCCTCAACTGATCCAACAACTCATCGATCCTAGGAAGAGGATACTTGTTCTTCACAGTGACCCGGTTCAAACCCCGATAATCAATACACAACCGGAAACTCCCATCCTTCTTCTTCACAAACAACACCGGCGCTCTCCACGGTGATACACTAGAACGTATGAATCTCTTGCTCCATAAATCCTCTAGTTACTTCTTCAGCTCAACTAAACCAACACTCAAGTATGCCGACATCAACTCGCCCCCACCTGAATATCAACCCTCTTGTTCCTCCAAAAACCTCTAGTAACTTGCCAGTTAGGGAATCTTCCACAAGTTAGCTTATTCCAAAGATAGCTTTCCGCTTGGCAATTCTCCACAGCAAATCATCAATACGAACGTAATAAAACAAACAAGTACCATACGCTCGCATATTCTGATTCACCGCTTCAAATACTTTGCAGGCCGCTAACTCAAGCCACTTGACTTATTCCCTCCAACAAGCTTACCAAAACTTTGAATCTAGCAACCCTGTCCATCTCCAATGAACTTCATCCAACATCGTTGCAACGATTAGTTTATCCTGCCATGAAGGCTTTCCGTGAACTTATGTATCTGGCAAACATGCCTCTCCTGAATCAATCCTGCTGTAACTCCCCTTCCCGGGACTCCGGCACCACTGGCCTCACAATCCTGGCAAAACAGCCACACATTCATAACCGCTCTGGTTCATAAAACCCTGGCCCAACGGCCAACATAATCCTAAAATCCAAGATTAAACCACCGTAAATCTCTCGAGGTCTACATTCAATCGTTATGTTTATACTCACGTCCTAGGAATTGCTTGCTCCCAACTCTTCCACTCTTAGGTCGAAACCTTCGAGTCATACCGATCTCACTCTCAGACCAGCGTCTTCGAGTTATACCGTCTCACTCTTGGACCACAATCCTCAAGATCTCGGTATCAGGGGAACTACTCATCCCCTCAGGAGAACAACATCCCCTCTGCCACTCTCGGAGCCCTCAGCCCCTCGAGCTATCGGTATTCAGGGGAATCACCATCCCCTCAGGAGCAACAATCCTTAACGACTATAAACATCTCTCGACACAACTACCTCCTGTGATCCAAGTATAACATTGCAATGTTACACCTACCCACTCAACTTATTATATCCAACTGGATTAACCACCAAGCAGAGAAATATCTGCTCCAACTGCATATGTCCACATATCCGCCTCTCTAGGCCCGATACCTCTTGAGAATAATCTCATACCGGTCATCTACAACCGCTCCATCCTCTTAACGTAAGTTGGAAAGTCCTCAACATCCGCAGCCCTCGACTGCACCCCGCCACATGTGGCACAACTGGAGCCTACACTGGTACCCCTCTCGGTAACCGCTCCAACAGCACGCCAACAGATCCGCCAAGCGATCATCTCGACCCTGGGCTCCACCTGCTGCAACCCCACACCTGGGTTCCCAGCACCCCCGGCACGCTCACCGGCTAATCCCCTCTGGTCCCTCCTGATACGCTTGCGACCCTCTGACGTACCTCCTCGTGGAACTCTGGACTACACACTCGCTGGCCTCGGGACCCGCCCGACAATGACCACGACCACGTCCCCGTCCACGACCAACAACTCAAACACCTTAACCACTGATCTTCCAAGAACAGAGGCTAACAAGCAGAAAACAAATCAATACCACACAAAGAAACATAACAATAACTCACCGTGGAATCTCATTGAAGGCTCGAAGAGGATGTTCTAGGACTCCATGCCACACACAATTGACTAACTCACATAATCAATCAAGACATGCAATCCCAAACATCTACAACAGAAACCTAGTGAACCCAAACCTAGAACCGTAAGGGCTCTGATACCAAAATGAAACGACCGACCTTTTTTTTTTTAATAAATAATAATAATAAATATAATATAATAAATAGAACTACAACTAGTGGTCCCATACCCACTAGCCACCTAACCACAATCACAAACATCAGCGGAAATAACAACACCAACATAATATCCAATAATACTCCAATAAAAACCAATAACCATAATCATCAACAATAATCAATCCAAACAACAAGAAACAAGGAACCAGCAACCTAGCAATGTTTCTAATGACCCAACTCTAGCAACCTAGCAATGCCAGACAACATCCAATCGAGTCCCTAGAACATCCTCCTCTTCATTGCCTTGATTCCACGATCACACTTTGCCTTTACCTGCACCACAAACACAAATTGAGATGCATGAGTATTTGATAAACACTCAGTGAGGCAATCCTCCCATCTACTGGGCTATACACACAAGCAACAATGATTCCAAAGTTCCAAGACAAGCAACAAACAAACACACAAACCAGGAAATCAAACATCGACTAACTGGAAGGGAGGTGTCGACCGACACCAGCCAAGTGTCGATCGACACTGGCTCAGTGGTGTCGACCGACACTACCCCACAGTGTCGATCGATGCCCAATTTTCTGGTGTCGACCGACACCAAGTGGTATCGATCGACACTCCCTCTGCAACTGCGATCCGCACGAAAACGAGAGTCGAATCTCACTTCCGAAACTCCTCCAAATCGCCCAATACTCACGACCCAAGCCCTAAACCTCCGTAGGAACCTGTTTCAACCAATCCCAAGCAAGAAAAACACACAAACAAGCAAGAACAAGCAAGAACAAAGGAATCAAAGGCTTAGATAAGCCATGGTCATGCACTCACCTCTTGGAAGGAAGATTTAGACCAACAGAAACGAACCCAACTCTCCAAGCAACCTTCCAACACGTTCCTAGCCTTGGATCTTCAATCCCACAGCAAGATCTCACCAAAAACGCCTTGAAATCTCACAAACTCTCTCTAGAACCTCAAGAACAATTTTTCTCTCTTTGTTTCTCTGAAAAACGGCGACACAACAACTAAACACGACCCTAGGTCGTTTTCTCCCTTTTAAGACCCGGTTCAATGGTTTTCCCTAACCAAACCGGTCCAAATCGACGATTGAAACAAACCCGACGAACCCAGAATAAGTGGTGTCGATCGATGCTACAAGGGTATCGATCGACACCCCTACCCAAAACGCATATTTTGGTTCGCGGATGTTACAACCTAAAATTCAATAATCAAATCTCAAAACTCAAATCTCACCAAATCCTAAAATCCCACATTTAATAACCAAATCTCCTAAAAATTACACTCAAATCTCTCAAAATTCAAAAATATTAAAATCCGAGTTAATCTCCTAAAATATCAAGTTAAATACACCTCCTAATAGTTGAATGAGTTATTTGAACATCCAAAATCAAAGTCATCCTTTACTCTTTTAAAAGTTAAAATTAAAAATATAGCAAATACTATTATTTAAAGATAAAATCACATAAACACATTATTGAATTGGGGTATATGTCCATAAAAATGTAATTATTGAATTTCTATCACAAGTATATTATTTTTGTTTGTTAGTAGACAAATAAATTTTAGCACAGCGATTCTCATAGTATTTTACAAAAGTAAATATTATTTTTAAACATTTTTTGTTTTTGGAAAACGTAAAAGAGTATTACATCAACAAATTTAACAAATCACCTCTTAAACAATACAAAAAATATAGGAATGTATTTTAGTTACATAAATAGTAGATTATACAGTTATATTATCCACGTCATGAATATAATTCATGAAAATTTCTTAAGTTCAAATTATCTTCACCTTAATTCATGTAAACAAATAATATATTTTTTTCAATTCTAACCGAAAATATTATTGCAAAAGATATTTGTTGCACATGTACAAATAACATAGTTGTATAACATTCAAATTAAGCTTGATTTTACGGTAAAAATGTATAAAGCAAAGAACGTTGAGTAATGTGAACCAAAAGAAATAATCAAAATGCATTTTTTTTTACGTATGCATAATTCGATTAAAAGTCTTTTCGTCTTGCTGAACACAAAAAAATTATTAAATTATAGTATAATTTTGTTTTAATACATGAACTTTCAAATTTAAACCAAAAAATCATAAATTTTTTGGAAGGCTATTTAATACATCATTTTTTACTGACTAACTATTTAAAACATTAAATATTTTTGATAATGCCGAAAACAACATGTCGTTAAATAACAAAAATAACAGTTGTTAGTTGCTTAGTAATCTTAATTTAATTATATGTGTATTTTAGCTTGGTCAATGATATTTGATGTCTTAAATGGTTAGTCAACAAAACTTGATCACAAAGTTCATGAATTTTGGACTAAATTTGAAAGTTAATCACAAAATTTATGGTTTGTTTGACTAAATTTGAAAGTTAATCCACAAAGTTCAAGGTTTTTTTTGACTAAATTTGAAAGTAAATATATTAAATGATATGTTTCCCAAAATGAAAAGGTGCGACAGGCTGTTTTTTCTCCTTCGTTACATGTAAATGTGACATTTCACGTTTTTCTCAATCTCTCCCTCCACCATTCACGTTTTCTCTCAGTTCTTTCCCAGAGAGATAGAAACATAGCCCACCGGGGATTCTGAGTCACGTCCTCAATCACAGTTACTGTGAAAACAAAACATATATAAAAAATTCGAATTATTCATTTTCTTGGGAATAAAGAGTAGGATTATTTTAGTGGTGGGGTTTTCGAGGCAAGAGAGAGAGAGAGAGAGAGATACAAAAGGATGAGTTTTAAGGATTTAGAGGCAGAAAGAAAAACATCATTTGCTTCTTTAATGAGCTTCAAAAGTGGTGTTGGTGGTGGTCGACAGGATAAGATTCAAGATGTTGCTGCAGGTGTCTTTAAGATCAATTCAGTTGTTTCTATGTTCCATCATCTTGTCAACACTCTTGGTACTTCTAAAGACACCCCTGAGCTTCGTGACAAGCTGTAAGTACTAAGTAGTTGTCAAAGTTTTCTCCTTTTTCTGGGTTTATAAGGTTCTTGGAATGTAAATGGTTCGATTTGCTTGGTTTGTGATTTGTGTGTGTGTGTGTTTTTTTAGGCGCAAGACGATATTACATATCGAACAACTTGTGAAAGATACGTCGACTAAACTTAAAGAAGTTAGTGAAACTGATCAGCAGAGAGGTGTTGATGTTAGTGTTTTTGATTTAAGGAATGATTCTTTGTTCTTCTCTTCATTTAATAGAATAGGGAATTTGATGGTTTTGTTTAATAAATATGTATTGGTGGTGGGTCTAGCAAAGGAAGAAGATTCTGGAAGTTGCAAAAGACTTTCAAGCTGTATTGAATGAGTTTGAAAAGGCTCAGCGTCTAGCTGCTGAAAAAGAAATTGTGTATGCTCCTCTTGTCCGCAAGCCATCTCTTTTCGCAAGGTCTGATAATGCTCATTCAAGAGTTTGAAAATGTTTTAACGTTTATTTTGTGGTTTTGGTGTATTGATTACTTGGCCTTGGTAAGATTAGGTATACAGCCAGTGAGGCAGATGTGAATGCAGAGAAGGATCTGGAGCAGCAGGCTCTTCTTTTGGAATCAAAAAGGTAAGTTTCGTACAGACAAAAGTCCCCATCTTTGTTCGGATTCCTGACGCACTACTAAATTGGTTTCTTGTTCCTCTTGTTGCAGAAAAGAACTTGCACTTTTGGACAATGAGATTGCGTTTAATGAGGCTTTTATTGAGAAAAGAGAGCAAAAGATACAAGAAATGCAGCAGAAAATTGGCGAGGTGCATGATTTCTTCAAAGACATGGGAGTGTTGGTACACAAAGAAGAAGCCGTGATTGGTAAAACTGATTCTAAATCCTGTCATACCAAAACGCATACTTATGTCTTCGTATCCTCGTTCTAACACTTTCTTTTCATAGATGTGAATGCTGAGAAGGATCCGAAGCAGCAGGCTCTTCTTTTGGAATCAAAAAGGTAAGTTTTGTACAGACAAAAGTCTCCATCTTTGTTCGGATTCATGATGCATCTACTAATTGGTTTGTTGTTGCTCTTGTTACAGAAAAGAACTTGCACTTTTGGACAATGAGATTGCGTATAATGACGCTTTTATTGAGAAAAGAGAGCAAACAATACAAGAAATGCAGCAGGAAATTGACGAGGTGCACGAAATCTTCAAAGACATGGCAGTGTTGGTACACGATGAAGAAGCCGTGATTGGTAAAACTGATTCTAAATCCTGTCATCCCAAAACACTTACTTATGTCCTCGTTCTAACACTTTCTTTTCATAGATGAGATTAATACTCGCATCCATAACTTTCATGCTGCAACTGCACAAGGAAAATCCTAGCTCGCTAGAGCCTTTATGACTCAACGATCATATTCTTCACTGGTATAATATTCAAACTTTTCTTACATATCATGAATGGGTTTTTGGAGAATCAGATCAACCTATAAACTTCTTATTTCCATTATTTCTTTCATGCAGGCTTGCTTGCTCTTGGTAATTTTTGGTATCGTGCTCATGATTGTCATTAGAGCATGGCCATTGCACATCCTCAAATGAGTGTCTCTATCTTTTAATAATATGAAAAATAATACTAATCTCTTCACATCCTTGTTTTTAATTTTGTCTTCCCATTAGTCATCTTTGAGTGTCTAAAATTTTTTTAATTAAAAATGTGTTTAAAGTATATTTTATAATGTTATAAATTATGTTGGTTATATAATGTAGGCCAAACACATGTTTTCCATAGTTAGATGATGAACATGGTTGATTAAGAAAGCTGAGGCAATATAAATCTATATAATAATAACAATCTGAAAAAATGCCAACAACAGTTGCGATTTTTTGTCGTACCTTTTCGTTATATATATATATATATATATATTTATTTTATTTTGATAGAAAATTCAACAATTGCGTCTTTCTAAAAATTTGCATCTGTTAAATGTAGAGTTGTGTCTCTTACAAACAGTTGTGTCTATTCAAATGTTCACATCTATAGAAAATTTGCATCTGTTAAATGTAGAGTTGTATCTCTTACAAACAATTATGTTTATTCAAATGTTCGCATCTTTACAAATTTATATATAAGTGACTTCTCATCATTGTATACAAATTTTCTTTATTTAATATTTTTGACAGAAATTTTTTACAGTTGCGTATCTCTAAAAATTTGCGTCTCCTGAATATAGAGTTATGTCTTTTACAAACAGTTGTGTCTATTCAAATGTTCACATCTTTATAAATCTATATATAATAATTTCTCATCATTGTATTCAAATATAATAATAACAATCTGAAAAAATGACAACAACAGTTGCGATTTTTCGTCGTACATTTTCGTAATATATATATATATATATTTTACAGAAAATTTCAACGGTTGCATCTCTCTAAAAGTTTGCGTCTGTTAAAGGTAGAGTTGTGTCTTTTACAAACAGTTGTGTCTATTCAAATGTTCACATCTTTATAAATTTATATATAAATGACTTCTCATCATTGTATTCAAATTTTCTTTATTTTATATTGTTGACAGAAATTTTTTACAGTTACGTCTCTCTAAAAATTTTCGTCTGTTGAATATAGAGTTGTGTCTTTTACAAACAATTGTGTCTATTCAAATGTTCACATCTTTATAAATCTATATATAAATAAATTCTCATTATTGTATTCAAATTTTTTTTATGTTTATATTAGTTAAAAGAGAATTTGTTAGAAATGACGTCTCATCACTGTGAGAAATTTATTGCAGTTTGATATATTTTGTTAATTGTTGTAATATTTAATTATATTCAGTCTCTAGGTATACAACCATCTATTAATCGAAGGTCATCAGAAATTTTTGTTTTTAGCTGTTAAAAAATATGGTTCAAGTTGGTTTTTTTCAGAAAATGAGAGCATATTGGCTCTTATGTGTTTGTTTTTTTTTTTTTTCGTCACAAGTATATCTGTCTACTCCATGCTTTTTGATTAGAAAACTAATTGTATTATAGAAAACAATATGGATTTCTATATTTCTTTTTAAATATATATATATATATATATTTATATATATATATATGATTATGAAATATCAAGGTAAAAATAAAAACAAAATATCACAGTTTGTTCTATTATTTTTTCTACAGTTGGGAATATTCAGTTTATTGGGAGATGGAAAGCTGGTGATGAACAGAAAGATTGACGGTTGAGATGATTGTCCAATACACTATCTTGATGACAAAGACTTATCTATAACTTCATATAGGTTAAGGAAATTTGTATATTTAGTTCTAGTCATAGTACACTCAAATTGAAATCTTAATAACAAAAGATACTGAATATGAAATATTTTAAAAGTTTGAAAAGGTTTTGGATTCTGACTGCCAAAAAAAAGAGGAGCATGTGAGAGCAATGAACCCGACCGATATTATTGTTATAAGTTCTAACTCTTATTGTTCTCCTCTCATATTTATTATATTATATATTTATGTGTGACTCGGGATAATTAACCAGCATCTTACGCGGAGAAAAATTAGTAATAAGTACATTCAATATTGGATTAACCATGTATATATAATCTATTATAATTGACAAAATGTTTAATGACTATATGTTGTTTTTCATCTATAAAACGATAGTTGTTTGTATTACATATACATTTACAATACTGCCTTTATGAATATAGATGTATTATTTTTTATATGAATATATAACTGAGTTTTGATTCAAATAAATAAAATATGTGATAATTTTCTGTTTAGTTATATTCAAATTTGAGAGGACTGGTAATTTTCTTACTGATTAACTGAATAGTAATATTTACATTTATATTTTATGAAGTAAAAATTGATTTTGGAAACAGAAATATGTTTGAGTTATGCTAAAAAGGATTAAAATAATTAATAGAAATGAATTTAAACAAATCATCATGTCAATTTATGAATGGTCCTCAATTAATATTTTTAATAGTTGTAATTTGTTATATGATTATTAAAGAAATTAGTATCTTATACAATGTATTCATAATTTTATCATTTAAAACAAAACAAAAAAAAAAGAAATTTAAAAATATAATCATTTACATTTGAAAACAAGAGAATAAGTTGTAACGGTTCATAAAATATACAAAAATATGACTGTAAGGTTAATAAGAGAAGACATGCATGTAGATTGCATTTATTCATTTTTCAGAAATTAATAAATATTTTACGAAAATTATGACGAAAATACATATATAAAATGTTACATTGAAAAGACGCGAACGAAATGTTAAGATGAATAAAAGCGAACGAAATAACACGACTGCAATGATATCTCATGGCAGTTAATCGTAAAAATTTCTTTAATTTGATGTGTGTAGCATTGATAATTATTTATTTAATCATATGTGAAGGTAAGATTGGTTAGCGGTCCAGGATCGCCTTTCAACTGGGGCTAGAATGGTTTTATGGAACACTGGGGCTGTAGGGACTTGTGGTTTCTGCAACTCTGCACTTGAAACAAGGGACCATCTTTTTTTCTCCTGCAGTTTTGTCTCGGTTATTTGGTCTGCACTGGCTAAAGGTTTGTTCAAGGCTAGCTACACAACGGATTGGGTTTCGTTACTAGCTCATATATCTCAGTCCCACCTTCCCCGGGTTGAGAGTTTTCTTCTTCGCTATGTGTTTCAAGTCGTGGTGTATACGATCTGGAGGGAGAGAAACGGGCGACAACATGGAGATGCACCGAAGTCTGCTGATCTTCTGATCGGTTGGGTGGAGAGACAAATACGTGACCAGCTTCTAGCAATTGGTCGTCTGGGGGATCGTCGTTATGCGGAGGGACTGCAACTTTGGTTCCAGTCTCGTATTTAAATCTCAGCTAATGTTGTTTTTTGCTTTCTAGCTCCACTTTAAATTCAGAACAAACGATGCACAAGTTGTAACACAGTAACTTTTTTCTTTTGAATATAATTTAACATTAAATTCAAAATAAAAAAGAAGGTAAGATTGTTTTTTTAAGAATATTTTTCAATAAAGATATAAAGAATGTTTCAAAAAATTTGTATGTTTTTTAAATTTTTATTAAATAGTTTAGGAATACCAATAGTTTAATAAATAAATTTAATTAAAGAATTTTTGTAATAAATATTTTAGTCAAATGAGTTCTCCCGCGATATCGCGGGGGCTCCATACCTAGTAACAAATAATAGAAAACCATGTAAACTTAAGCATCTAGGATAGATTCAAAGACAAAACATGTAAGGAATATATAGTTGTGAAAACCAGCAAGGAGATGCACATATGAACGAAACTTACAATCATGTAGAGAGAGCTAGCAGCCAAGGCAAGAGGAATAGCAACGGAGGTGATCTTGTCCATTGGTCCTTTCAAGTAAGTGTGCCTTTGAATGACTGCTCTGGAACAATCTCTGCTTCTCAAGAAGCTTCTCTCGTGGCGTAAATGGAGTTTCAGTCAACATGTTCTACAAATATCCATAGATAGCCACACAAAAATACCATGACCTTCAAGACAGCAATCTTTTTTGTAACTTGAGGCATCTCCCACAATTTTGTAACTCCACTTAGAGAACTAGACAAAGAAAAAACAAATTACTAATCAGAAGAGAATTACACAAGTCATGAACCTCGAGAATGTGTAATCCCTAGCAATTTCAAAACTTCAATCGAATTCAACACCCAAACTAAACACAATGATTAGTATCCATACAGAGAAAACCTCACAAAGCAGACAATCAAGTAATCAATCTCAACACCAAAGTCGAAACACAATTCTTGTTCGACTGTTGATACGAAAAAAAATACAGAAACAAATAAAACACAATGTACATGCTTCTTGACTTCATTTAGCTCTCTTCACAGCTCGTGCTCTTTGAGTATCTGAAAGTCAAATCACAGGTCGTTGCTTCTTGACTCATTATCGAACTCTGGGTGGAGACGAAGCTGCGGCGCGACGATTGTGTCACCAAAAATTTCTTACCTAGAAGAAGTAAGCGGAATCGGAGAAGAAGTAGTTGTCGATTTTGATAAATCGATATTTGCTTTCGTCGTTGAGCAAATGAAAAAAAAAAGAAGTAAAAACCAAAACAAAACGTATGAAAATAATTATAGTGCTCGCGGTTTGATTATCTAAACGGGAACGGGTTATTCAAACGATAAAAATAGTTATCTAAACTATTCCTAATTAACAAAACACAAGATGAGATAATGAAATTTAATTTTAACTTTTAAATATAAAAAATGGATAGGATATTGGAACATGTTGTATGCCGAGATAACATTTATAAAACATTAAGAGTCGAAAAAAACTTAGGTTCACTCCTAGGGGTGAATCTCTCCATTCACCTCCTTGTAAAATAAGGAAATAAAATTTGTATACATTATTATTAAATTAAAAACTTAAGCCACTCCTTTATAAAACCAAACCGACATATAATTTTGTTCTTATTGTAAAATCTAAAACCTAACCATCTCATTTGTAAACCCAAACCAACATATAATTTCGTTCTAATTGTAAAATCTAAATCCTAACCATTTTATTCGTAAACCCAAACCGACATATAATTTCGTTCTAATTGTAAAATATAAACCCTAACCACCTCATTTGTAAACCGAAACTGACATATAAATTTGTTTTAATTATAAAATCTAAACCCTAAAAAAATATTTGTAAACCCAAACCAACATATAATTTCGTTTTGATTGTAAAATCTAAACCTTAAACAATTTATTTGTAAACCCAAACCGACACATAATTTTGTTATAATTGTAAAATCTAAACCAAACCAATATTTAACTTTCCTTAATTAAAAATATACAGAATTTGTTTCCTTAATTGGTTTTTCTTTTTTAATTTAATTTTAATTTATTTTTAAAATTGGATAATGTATAGAAGATTTTGATTGGTTGAAAAGGAGGAGGTGAATGGAGAGGTTCACTTCTAGGGGTGAACCTAAGTATTTTTCTTAAGAGTCTCAGTTAGTCCTGGGCTTTCGCCCAGACCCGAACAAACCGACCCGAGTAAACCAAAACATTCGGTTTTCGGGACCGAGATTGAAGGGTGAGGAAAACCAATCGAGAAAATTAATTTGTGGATTCGGTTTTGGGTAATTTCGGTTCGGGGGGTCAACTCCGATCGGTTTTACTAAACCAAGATATATATATTTTTGTCATTAACCCTAAACCTAATAATCACTTTCATCCTCGAGAGAAAACCTTCTAACCCTAAGACGACTGCGAAGGCGATTCTCCGAGAAACCCAAACTCCGTCTCAGTCTTCTCTTGGTATCTTAATCTCTTCTTATGTTATTATTCTTCGTCTTTTACAAGTAGATAGGCGTTGGAAGATTCTCGAAATCGAAAGATTTTGTGAACCCTAATCCCCAAATTGAGAAGGTAAACTCTTATTCCTTTCAATCTTTGTTCTTATAATTAAGATGGTTTTAAATCCTTGGGGTTTCTATTAATTTGTAGTACCCGAATCTCGTTAATGTCATATTTCAATAACAACCCTAACCCTAATTTTTTAAATCGATTTATTTTTCAAAATTTGTTATAGTTTATTATAGATTATTATAGATTCGTCTTCTGGGTTGTTAAATTTAGTCGTAATTTTGTTAATCTGGGATTTAAACACAGAGACAACATTTTACAATATGTTAATCGATTGTTTTAAGTAGAGTATACCTTTTTTTTATGGTTTACTTGTTTGAACTCGTCTAATGCTAAGCGTTTGTGATGCTTTGTAGATGGATGCTCATGACCCGAACGACCCTAACATCGAGAAGGATGCTGAAGAACCTGTTATCATTGAAAGAACTGGGACTGCTGAGGCCGGGAAGAAAAGGACTGCTGACTCTGCTCTACCACTTAAGCCAAAGAGGAAGTATCCTAAAAGGGCTGAGGTATGGCAACACTCATTCCGAGGAATGAGGATGATAAGTTCAGTTTATGTAAGTATTGTGGGATAGAAGTAGGGTGTGATACGGTTCTAGCAGGGACTAGTTCGATGAGGGGT
This sequence comes from Camelina sativa, assembly GCF_000633955.1. NCBI lineage: Eukaryota > Viridiplantae > Streptophyta > Magnoliopsida > Brassicales > Brassicaceae > Camelina > Camelina sativa. The sequence continues at coordinate 13,340,960 of NC_025696.1, forward strand.
CACAGTCGTATCTGCAAACTGTACAAGGATTTCACTGAGAGGGAGAGTCATAAGGCATTAGATACTGATAATCAAGGGAATATGAGGGTCAGTAGGTATGATCCTCAGCTGTTTAGGCAAGCTGTTAATGAATTGGTTGTGGTGAATGAGTTGCCATTCTCCTTTGTTGAATCTGAAGGGTGGAAGCGGTTTTGTTTCAACATTCTGCCATTATATCAGACTTTCTCTAGAAAGACTTGTTCTAAGGACATTGCTGGGAGGTATTTGCAAGAAAAATCAGAGCTAAAACACTTGTTTAGTGTTGAGAAACAAAGAGTCTCTCTAACCACTGATATATGGGTTTCACAAACCACCTCTGTCAACTACATGGTTGTGACTGCTCACTGGATTGATGAGAATTGCGCAATGCAGAAAAGGATACTTAGCTTCAAGGTAGTGACAGATCACAAAGGAGAGACAATTGCAGGACATCTTCTCTATTGCTTAGAGAATTGGGGGATTGAGAAAGTCTTCACAGTTACAGTTGATAATGCTAAGGGGAATGACAAGGCTCTTAAGGTTTTTAGAGAAGCGTTGATGCTCAAAGGAGGTGAAGCTTTAGTAAGCAATGGTGAATTCATGCATATGAGGTGTTGTTCTCACATCCTCAATCTAATTGTGGAAGATGGTCTGAAAAAGGCAAATGATAGCATTGTTTTTATCCGGAATGCCATCAAATATGTGAGATCCTCTTTTACAAGATTGAAGTCCTTTCAATTGAGGTGATCACTTTAAGTATTTAACCATTTGATTCTAATTTGTATTTAACTATTTATATTACTTTGGATTGTTTGCTTCGGATTTGGCTTTAATCTTCTACAGGTGTGACACATGAATGGGTTGTAGAGGCAGCTTGCCTCTGGATGTGGTTACAAGGTGGAATTCAACATACCTTATGCTCACCTCAGCTTTGAAGTTAAGAGTAGCCTTTGAGAAGATGCTGAGTGAGGACAAGCTGTACGATGATTACTTCATAGAAAAGGATGAGACTAAGCAGAAATGTGTTGGACCACCAATGTTTTCTGATTGGGAAGAGGCCGAGAGGTTAGTGAAGTTTTTCAAGGTCTTTTACAAATCCACTTTGGCATTCTCTGCTTCCACATCTGTGACCTCGACTGTTTCTTACAAGGAGATTGTAAACATTGAAAGACATTTAATTACTAAGTGTGGAAACGGTGATGAGGAGGTTAGAAAGCAGGCTCATATTATGAGGGATAAATTTGAGAAGTATTGGGATGGGTTAATGAATATGAATCCGCTAATCATTGTTGGTAGTGTCTTTGATCCCAGGAATAAGATGCAGTTTGCTAGTCTATGCTTTGAACAACTTTATGGTAAGGATACAATAGAGAGTAGGAAGCTTACTAAATTAGTCACAAGTGTGATGAAAAAACTGTATGAGAAATACAGTTTCAGACTTAGCAGACCTGTTGAGGTTGAGCAACCAGAAGCATTACATGCAGCAAATACTATGGCTGCCTTATCTGATGATGATGATGAGGATGGCTGTGTGGGGGTAGAGACTTTATACGACAGGATGATTTAGAAAGAAAAAAATGAGAAGTTCAGAGAATTTTAGTATGTAACTGAGAGTCATTGGTCGATAATGCACGATTGTCCATCATAGAAATTAGTGGGTAAGAATCTAAATATGATATTTTGTGATAATATTTGTCTTGGTCAAGTCTTTATGGGTTTGTTAAAGTGGGAATCGAAAAGATCAGGACACATAGTTTGAGCCAAAAATAAAAAACAGGACGCTGCAGAGGCAATATAAAAATGTTTTATTGATATTTTCGTGCATACTAAGAAGAAGATGTTGTCTTTGTTATAAAATAAAAACATATATATATATATATACTAGCTTCTTTGTTTCATTCCATAATGAACAAGAAACCAAAGTGGAGAAATAAAAGAGTCGATGCGAAGAGTGACGACGTCATTGTGAATGCTAAAACCCTTCATTGTATTGTATGCATAGAGACACATATCCGGAAATGAGATAGAGACCTTATCCGCAGTTCCTAAAATAGTCATTCTAAAGCATAAAATTAGGGAATGACAAGGATGATGATTTAATCAGTAGAAGGGGAAAGAAAGATCTAACCATCTTTAAAACTATGTTCCTTGGGTTCTGTCTTCATTTAGTTAGAACCATCTATCACATTGTAAGTGATGTTGATGTGTTTATTATCACATTGTAATTGATGTTGAGTTTTTTGTTTTGAGGAGAAAAAGAAAGAGAAAAAGAAAAAAAGCATTCTTGTTATAAGTAACTAGGAAAGCGACCCGTGCGTTACGGCACGGGGAGGTGAAATCCTAAATTGAAATTTAACATTTGTAATTCATCCTAAATTCTTTTTTTTCTCAATCAATTTAATCATTTTCACTTCTTGCTATTGCTTTCTGTTGATTAAAAAGCCAAAGATTCATTTCAATGTTATTATATTTTATGTTGTCACACACAAAAGTGAGCCTTTTTTAGAGCTTGATTTACTATGAACATTACTTTTAACCATATATAAAATTTCACTTATGTTTGTCTCCGACCATATGGTGCTATATATTGGTATCCTTTCTTAATTCGCTATTAGAAATTGTCTTTGTTGTTGATCATTATCAATCGAAATACATACGAGGCTGCTTCTCTCTTGGTTTATTTACTGTATCGAAAAAATACTAAATGCCACTTGTCGAAGGAAGGTCGAAGATTGGCAGTGCCGGCCCGTCCATAAGGCAGCCAAAGCATTTGCTTTAGGCCACATCTTATATTCTAATTTTTTGGATAAGCTTTTAAAGAATTTCTCTTAGCAAGATGGTTATGTAGCCTCAAAATACATCCAAGTTAGTGGTTTGAACCCCAAATAGGCATTATTTTTATTTTTCTTTTGTTATTAACTTTTAATATTATATTATTGATAGTTCATAAATTTAGAAAACACTACATATTAAAATTGCTTTAGGCCACTATTTTCCTAGGACCGGCCCTGAAGATTGGGATCGGAGTAGATGGCTGGATTGAGTTTCGTTTCCCCTTCACTTTGATACGCGATTTCCATTTCCATAGATTACTGATTCACAAATCACAATCAATATTCCGATGCTGTAAGCAAGTGGAAGTTGTATACAAATGACTATGAACATTACTTTTAACCATATATAAAATTTCACTTATGCTTGTGGATGTTTTTTTCTCTGACTTATGTACAATACCGAGTTTTATATGACCGATCAATCAAACTTAATTGGTTAGTATAGAGTAACTCACATTCTTCAGCTACAACTTTTAGATATATATATTTGGTTATAATGCTTTCCAACGTTACATGCATGTTGGTCTCACGTTTTCCCTCAGAAGACCCCCTTCTTTCCTCCCATTTAATGGGTTAATCTTGATTGCCTTATTTCCTACTAACACATTTGATACATGGATTTGTAATATTTGCTTCAAATCACATAACAGACTAAGAATGCATATAGACAAAAACTTGTACACTCATCAACTATTCAATCAAAGCAATTCCATTAAACTACAAAAGTTCAGAAAATTAATAAAATATAGAACAGAGGATTTTTTGTTGGTCTCTCCCAATCCATCTCATTCCACCGTGTCGGCTGCTCTCCTTCCAGGCTGCATCCCCCTCTATTTGATTTCCCACTTATGTCTATGAATCGGTACCATCATGTTCTTCAATAAACGACAGCGAAAACGAAGTCGATTTGGTGAAACAGGTGATAATAATATCTCACCTTTTGATGTTCTCTTCTTTAGGTTAAACACTAATTTTATAAATTTCTTGCATTTTCTTTTTTTTGGCAAATTCTAGATCACTCTAAAAGTGACTGTTATACATTATGTTTTTAAAAAGTTGTATATAAAGATTAGAAAGTCATCAAAGACTAAATAAGTTACCTTTAGTAGATATTGTCTTTCTAACTTGACTTGTTATTTGGTCGTGCTTACGCTTTCTAGAATTTGATTTTGTGTTGTCACAAGTATGTCTGGCTTTTTCTTTGGCACTCTCTATTTCCATGCTCATTTGTAATATTTCTATATATTATCAAATGTTTGATACCCAGAAAGTATAAGAAATTATAATTCAACTAAAATTTTTAAAAACTTTATTTACAAAAAATGTAAACTAACCTGGATCATGAACATCTAATGGACATCCTACAAAAAAAAAAATAATAATAATAAAATAATAACATTTATACCATGTTTGTTAGAAAAAATAAATAGGTTAAAACAAGAACATATATAAAATTATAATTATACCATGTTCGTTAAAAAAATTTGGCTTATCCGTAGCTCTAGCATCACTACATATCATCATGCCTCTCTTATATTGGTTTTGGTTTTTCCAGAAAGTCAAAAAAAAAAATCTGCACATTGAGAATCAAAAACATTAGCCATGCAAAAAATATGGCACACGTACTTAATAACAATAGCCATGCAAAAACATGAAAACCGGAAAGGTTATAAATTTTGAAGAGACTAAAAGTTAACAAAACTAAGATTAATGTATAAACTTAATAGTGTCAACTAACAGTAATTATAATCTAACCGAGAAACACTACAGGTCATTCACAACAAAAATATTAAATTACCTTGAATTAGAGATTGATGCTTGAAAGTTAAAAAACACTTCAATAATACAATTCTTTAGTATTCAAAAAACAATTTTTTGAAACTTGTTTATGTAGTCAAGAAAAGTTTATATATAATAAACAAAGAGGTGTAAGATATAGATGTGTGAAATGTAAAGGTGTAAAAATTAATAGATGTGAAACATAGAGGTACAACAAAGAGGTGTAACACATAGAGGTGTGAAATTAAAAGGTGTAAAAATTAATGGATGTGATTTTTGAAACCAGGAGGTACAACAAAGAGATGCAAAAACTAAGGAAGTGTGATTTAAAAGGTGTAAAAGTTAATGGATGTGATTTTTGAAACCAGGAGGTACAACAAAGATATGCAAAGACTAAGAGGTGTGATTTAAAAGGTGTAAAAATTAATGGATGTGATTTTTGAAACCATAAGGTACAACAAAGAGATACAAAGACTTTAGGTGTGATTTTTGAAAAATGGGGGTGCGACGAAAATATACATGTTCGTTTGAAATTCTACATAAATTTTCTTTTGTTTTTTTTTTCTGCAATCACGTTGAAACTAACTACATGCGCAATTTACCAATCTTGTTTGACCGACCTCTCGGAAAAAGATTTAGTCATCAATTACATTTGTTGTTCCCAGTTACATTTGTGCTGGGGTCCTTTAAATAACTAATTATAGTTAGGGGGCTGTTTTGTTATAAAAAAAAACCAAAAAAGTGATGAAAAAAAATGAAAATGAAAAGTCTTTCTAGTTGTTTCTCATTTTACACCAAAAAAAAGAGAGAAGTGAAAATGAAAAGTCAGTGCCGCTAATTGCAATCACTGTTCGCTACTCGCTATGAACCTCCAAGTGGAGCCACGACAAGAGAAGAAGAAGAAGAAGAGGAAGAAGAAGATTAAGAACTCGTCGCCACCACATTCGCTACCGTCGTTTTCTCTACTTCCGGACGAAATCGTCGTGAACTGTTTAGCCCGGATCTCGCGGTCGTACTACCCAACGCTCTCAGTCGTTTCCAAAAGCTTCCGCTCGATTCTCTCTTCCACAGAGCTCTACGCAGCCAGATCTCATCTCGGAACCACCGAGCAGTGTCTCTATGTCTGTCTATCGGATCACAAAAGTTCTCGATTTCCCCAATGGTTTACACTCTGGATTAACCCTAATCGAACCTCGCCCGACTCCATGATTAGGACGAAGAGGAAGAAGAAGAAGAAGACAATTGGACAGTTGTTGGTTCCGATTACCTCTTCTAATTTCAATTCTCTGGCACATTCCACCGTCGTCGGCTCAGAACTTTATATAATCGGCGGACAAGTGGATACATCACCGTCCTCTGCTGTGAGGGTCCTCAACTGTGGCAGTCACACTTGGCGCGATGCCCCTAGCATGAATGTAGCCCGGAGAAATGCATCCACTTGTGTCTACAATGGGAAAATCTATGTAATGGGAGGATGCCAAGGATCAGAAGAGAAATGATATTAAGATGTTGATTGTTATTTCATAAGGAAAACCTAAACAGTGGTTCCTTCTTTAAATACAACTTCCTTAATAGGGCTACTAATAAAACGATTGTGCATTGGTAAAGACACAACAATGCTTCATTTATTTAACCTTCTACTCCATTCAGTGACTTTCCTCTCCTTAGCCACTTTTAACTTGATTCTGCTTGATCCATTTCCTTGCATTTCTTCCCTTGGTTCTAGTCTTCTTCTTCATAAAGGCAACCGGTACTCTTAATCTATCAATACTCCTCCGCAGAAGACTGATCTTGTCCTCAAGATCAAAATCCGGAAACTGTTCCATCAGAACTGTAAGTGGTTCCCAAGTAGACTCGGTGGACGGGAGCCCTTTCCACTGCACCAATACCTCTGTTTCAGTTCCTTTAACCGACCTGCGGATATCTGTCAAGGTTTCTGGCTCCGTTGCCCATTCCAAACTAGGTGTGAGAATTGGAGGGAGCTCTTGCGGCTGGTATGGTGCAGGAACAGCCCTCTTCAGTTGGGAGACATGAAAAACCGGGTGAATGTTGCTATGTGATGGTAAGTCAAGCTTGTAGGCAACACGACCAATCTTCTGCAATATTTTGTAAGGACCAAAGAACCTCTGCGACAGTTTCTCATTCCTCCTCTGCACCAATGAACTCTGTCTATAGGGACGCAGCTTCAGATAAACCCATTCTCCCACCTCCATGTCAACTTGACGCCCGTGTTTATTTGCCTCTTTCTGCATTCTGTTTTGTGCCAACTCCATGTTTTCTCGCAACTCAACCAGGAGACTATCTCTGTCCTGTAAGAGCTCCTCCACCTTCGCATTTGGAGTTGGTGTATCTCCATAACGAACCAACTTGGGTGGTGTTCGCCCATACACAGCAAAAAACGGAGTGTTCTGGATAGAGGAGTGAAATGAGGTGTTATACCAGTATTCTGCCCATGGTAGCCACTGCACCCAACCCGCCGGACGTCGACTGGTGAAACATCGCAAGTAGGTCTCCAAACACCTGTTTACCACTTCAGTTTGACCATCTGATTGAGGGTGATAAGCAGTGCTTCGGTTCAAGGATGTACCCTGAAGTGTGAACAGCTCCGACCAGAAATTACTGAGAATGATCCTGTCTCGATCAGACACCACACTCTCTGGAAACCCATGAAGCTTAACCACTTCTCTGATGAACGCTTCAGCCACAACCTTCGCCGTGTACGGGTGTTTTAAAGCAATGAAATGCCCGTATTTACTCAGTCGGTCCACTACCACCAAGATCGAGTTAAACCCTTTAGATTTGGGCAATCCCTCCACAAAGTCCATGCTAATGTCTGTCCATATCTGTGTTGGAATGGGTAGTGGAGACAAAAGTCCTGCTGGTGACAGTGTTGAGTACTTGTTCTCTTGACAAATCTGGCACTACATGATAAAGTTGACCACATCTTTGCGCATACCACGCCAGTTCACCTCTGATGATAAACGTTTGTAAGTTTTCAAAGCCCCTTCATGACCTCCCACGACAGTGGAGTGGAATTGCTCCAAAAGCTTTGGAATGAAGGGAGATCGCCTCGGGATAACCAAGCAACCATTCTTATACAGCATGCCTTTCTCCAAACTGTACCCAGGTTGAGTAGGAGATTTGTTCTCCAGAGCATTCAAGATCGCACCCAACCCTTCATCCTTCTTCACTTCTTCCAACAACTGATCCTTATCCAAGTTCAAAGGTGCAGTAAAGGTGAGTTGGCACAGTTCTTCTCCTCCTGGTTTCCTGGATAAAGCATCCGCCACTCTATTTTCAACCCCAGGCTTATATTCAATACGGTAGTTCAGACCAATCAACTTGGCTGCCCATCGTTGCTACTTGAGATAGCCTTCTGTTCCAGTAAATGCCTGAGGCTCCTTTGGTCTGTCTTAATCACAAACTCCGGACCTGTCAAATAGTGTTTCCATTTAACCACCGCCATTACAATTGCAAGTAATTCCCTCTCATAAACTGACTTGACTCTCCCTTTTGAAGAGAAAGCTTGGCTAAGGAAGGATATAGGTCTCTTATTCTGTGACAGAACCGCTCCAATGCCCGTTCCTGAGGCGTCTGTCTCTATGGTGAACTCCTGATTAAAGTCAGGCAGTGCCAGCACTGGTAAACTGGTAACAGCTCGCTTGAGATGGTGAAAAGCGGTAGTAGCTTCAGCGGACCACACAAACCCATTTTTCTTGAGAAGCTCCGTTAGTGGCCTAGCTATCTGACCATAATTCCTGACAAAGCGACGGTAGTAGCCTGTTAATCCCAAGAATCCCCTCAACTCCGTTATGTTCTTAGGAATAGGTCATTGGAGCATAGCTTCTACCTTCTCGGGATCTGCTGCGACTCCTTCTGCAGATATCTTGTGACCTAGATACGACACCTCAGCGTTCCCAAACGTGCACTTCTTTGCATTGGCATAGAATTTGTATTGTTGCATCAAACTGAGTATTGTTCTCAAGTGTTGCAAGTGGTCTTCCAAATTAGCACTGTAGATTAAGATATCGTCAAAGAAAACAAGGACGAACCGTCTGAGAATTGGCCTGAATAGATCGTTCATGATACTCTGGAATGTGGAGGGTGCATTTGTCAATCCAAAAGGCATTACGAGGAATTCGTAATGACCTTGATGTGTTTTGAAGGCTGTCTTCTCAATATCAGTGCTCTTCATTCGTATTTGGTGGTAGCCTGACTTTAAATCCAGCTTCGAGAATACGGTAGCTCCTTTAAGTTCATCCAATAACTCCTCTATTACTGGAATTGGGTACCTATCGGGGACTGTCGCCTTGTTCAGTGCACGATAATCCACACAGAACCGCCACCCTCCATCCTTCTTCTTAACTAGTAGCACTGGACTGGAGTAAGGGCTAACACTGGGTCTTATTATCTGAGCATCCAACATCTCTTGTACCAGCTTCTCAATCTCATTCTTCTGAGTGAACGAGTAACGATATGGCCTGAGATTGATTGGCGTAGTTCCATCTTGCAAGTTAATTGCATGCTCACGGTTCCTTGTTGGCGGTAGGCATTGAGGCATCTCGAACACAGACCTGAAAGAGTTGACCAACTTCTGAATCTTCGCGACTTCTGGAATTTTCTTATCAGGTTGTTGCTTCCCTTCAAACAGCGTAGTCAGCTCCAAAAGGTATGCTTCCCCTTTATAATGAATGACCCTTTCCATAGAATGGAGCGAAACTGGTCCTTTACTTAGTGAGGGATCTCCCACTATTGTAACCCACTTGTTACCAATTTTCCAGCTTAGTGTCCTGTTTAGCCAATTAATTCTGGTGTCACCCAGAGTAGCTAACCATGAGTATCCCAGAACCACATCAGTGCTATTTAACTCAATCACTAACAACTCCTCCATTATTTCCACCCCTTGTATCCCGAGTAGTGTTCCTGATACTCTGCCTTTTCCCTTTAGGATCCTTCCTCCACCTACACGAACTCCAAACGGACGGGTAGTAGATATGGTCAATCCTAACTCAGTTATCAGCCCAAAATCAACAAAACTTCTAGTAGCTCCTGAGTCAATCAACACCACAACATCTCTATTTCCCAACTGCCCCATCATTCGCATAGACTTCTCATCAGTCAACCCAGAAATAGAGCTAAGAGATAAGACTTCATATTCTTGTATCTCCTCTGTCTCAGCTTCCTGATTTTCTTGAGGCTGCACTTCATCCACGGCATCCCAGTACTGCTCTTCTTCTTCTGCTACCTCAAGACTCTTCAACTTTTGTTGAGTTCTGCAGCGGTGACCTGGGAACCATTTATCTCCATAGTTTTTACACGGGTTGTTGTTGCGAGGTTCAGTGCCCCCTGTAGGTTTATTGAAATCTCTGTTAGGTTCCTGAGGCCGTTTACCTTGAGATTGATCAACATGTCTCACAGAGCTTGTTCCTTGACCGTGAGAAGATGAGTAAAAAGACCTAACCGATGTCCTTGGTTGCAGGCTGGTATTCTCACTCTCTTGATGCTCTATCATCTTAGCGGTGTCTACTATCTCTGCCAAATCAAACGGTCTACAACGTACCACCTGATCCCTTATACTCTTGTGTAACCCTCGGAGGAAGGCTGACTCGAGTACGTCATCAGAGACGTGAGGCAGTTCCACTGCTATCTCCTCAAACTGCTCACGGTATTCCTCCACACTACCCCTCTGGTGAATACTCATAAGTTGGTCCAACGCCAACAACCCTCTACTCGGCTTGAATCTTACCTTGAACTTTTCCATAAAATCCTTCCAGCTACCAATTCGTTGTCTACCATACGTCATCCTCCACCAGGTAACGGCAGAGCCGGTAAGACAAGAAATCGCCAGGTCTATCTTAGCATACTCCGGTGTTCCCCTACTCGCAAAACATTTCTCTAATCGAAAAAGCCAATCTTCAGGGCTCTTACCTTCGAAAATGGGTAACTCCATAGGGCGGTTTGGGTATTCCTGAGCATAACCCTGAGGAAACGCTTGCTGCTCTGGCGGAGGAGCTGAGAATCGCAAGGTCGCGGGTCTGAGGTGAGATTCCGGTTCTGGGTTTGGTAAGATCCCCACGGTAGGCTGACTGCTCGACCCATTCATCGGCGTCGTCGTCGTTGGCTGATAGTGAGCCACCGGAGCTGGGCTGTTAAACCCTGGAGGGACCGAAGACTCGGTGATGACCCCAAGAGTTTGGTTGCGCAGGATCTTGTGGAGCATATCCTTGATGAACGTGATGTCAGCATCGTGACGGTTCACACGCTGTTCCAACGAGGGAGACGGCGGTGACGTCTGGGAGGATAACTCGAGTTCGCTTGTTTCAGTTTGAATGGCTTTTCCCGTGTCCACTTGTTGAGGAGCCATTATCACTCTCAACGAAAGCACCACTTGTTAGGTTTGGAGCCTAACTAGAATAGATGAGAAGAGAATAAGGTAATAATGCGCCTGTCGGCGGAGAATATAAGGTAAGAAGAGAAATGATATTAAGATGTTGATTGTTATTTCATAAGGAAAACCTAAACAGTGGTTCCTTCTTTAAATACAACTTCCTTAATAGGGCTACTAATAAAACGACTGTGCATTGGTAAAGACACAACAATGCTTCATTTATTTAACCTTCTACTCCATTCAGTGACTTTCCTCTCCTTAGCCACTTTTAACTTGATTCTGCTTGATCCATTTCCTTGCCTTTCTTCCCTTGGTTCTAGTCTTCTTCTTCATAAAGGCAACTGGTACTCTTAATCTATCACAGTCACACTTGGCGCGATGCCCCTAGCATGAATGTAGCCCGGAGAAATGCATCCACTTGTGTCTACAATGGGAAAATCTATGTAATGGGAGGATGCCAAGGATCAGAGGACGAATCATGGGCTGAGGTGTTCGATACAAAGACTCAAACTTGGGAATGCCTCCCTGATCCGGGTACTGTGATACGTAAGTGTTCCATTAACATAATCGCAGAGGTTGAAGGAAAAATTAACTTTGGCAATAATAAGGAGATGTATGCTTATGACACGAAGCTATACAAATGGGAAAGCTGTGTACACAAATTTGCAACTGTTTGGAGGTTAGATTGTATGATTGAGAATGTATCCTATTTGTTTGATACTGATGGTCTATATTTTCACTGCGGCGAGTTCCATTGGCATGACGAAGAAAAGGGTTACTGGGAAGGGATGAATGGGTTAAACTCACTAGTAGAGAAGTACATGAAGACTGGTGGTTCAATTCCTGGTACGACTGAACTAGTTAGCTGTGGTGGGAAACTCATACTTTTATGGGAAGGTAATATGAATCGTAATCCTAATAATAGGAAGAAGATTTGGTGCGCGGTGATCGTGGTAGAAAAGCGTGATGGAGATGAGGTTTGGGGAAATGTTGAGTGGGTTGATGTTGTGCATATTGTCCCTGATTCATGTCGACTCCGGGAATGTGCCGTTGTTTCGGTTTGATTGACTTTGCATCCAAGGTATGATCAATCGTTCTGAATTCAATATCAGTAGTTTGTAGAATCTAAAACTGTAGTATCCGAAAATAGTTGTTTTAATCTGTGACTTTAGCAAAACAGAGCCATCTTTGGTCAATATCCCTGAGTTTGGCCTTCATCATCTTTCTCTTTACTTATAATATATACATGGAACCCTTTTGGCTAAGTCACTGGAGAGTTTGAGCTTATTTTGTTTGATAAAAATGTTCATTCTTCCTTTTTACACTTTGCCAAAATTGGAGACTATTAAGTATTTTTTTCCCCTGTATGTAGGACTTAGCATGAATGGACTGTTGGTCAGTTTGGAAAGATGAGATGGAAGAGGCGGCAAAAGGAGAGCAATAAAGAGTGAAGGAGATGATCAATTTGTTATAGTTAATAGTAGCCACATTTTGTTTAAGTAGCTATTTCGGCAAATTAGTATTTCGACTTTGGATATAATTTATCTAAACCCTTGTATTGACGAATCTGATTAGTTGTTTTGTGCTATCCATCTTTATTGACACAGATTCTTCTCATGAAGAAACCATCTTTCACACTTTGTCTTTGGGTTTCTGTGACTTTTGTCTTCAATTAGTTAGAACCATCTGTGAGAACTGAGATCAATTCTCTCCTTCCGAAGTGATTTAAATGCGGAGGAGCTTAGCACCGTTTAAGAGTTCCGAACTGAATTGAGAGTGTTTGAATAACTGAATTGTATTGTATTTCTTGAGAGAAAAATTGTTCGATCCCCTGAAATGACTCCCCCCCTTTACATATTTATACAGACAAATTAATTACCAAATTAATGCGCAATTAATTTTACGTGATTTTTGCGTCCTAATTAATACACTTGAATGCAGGAATCTTTGACTGAGCTCGAGCTGCGAGCTAACTTGATATGTTACTACTCCGCTCTCTTCCTTTCTATGGGCCTAACGGGCCGTTCCGAGCTGCATCCTCAGCCCGTTTAATGTGTCCGGCCCTGGCCTTTTGCCTGTTTATCCGAGATGATGAATCGTGGGTACAACACCATCCTCGTCAATTAAAATCATGAGTTGTGTGTTTTAACATTATAAATATGAAAGTGATGTTGAGTTCTTTGTTTTAAGAAAAACAAAAGCATTCTGTCTAATATGTTACAGTTTGCAATCTCATCGGCTGTTTGTAAGAGGAGGGGCTTTAGTGATCTAATACAAAAGTAGAGAACAAATTGGTAAAATATAACATCTGGGTTGGATTTTTTGTAGTTACCATTACAAAACATCTTGGAGTTAAGGGTGTTGTTTTGGGTTCTTTTCAAATAACTAATTTTAGATAAGGGGCTGTTATGTTATAAAAACGGACAATTCTTGGGTTCACTCCTAAGGTGAACCCTTTTGTTCAGTTCTCCTTATTTTAGCCAATGAGAATCTGACATATCATAATATATTTAAGAATCTATTTATTCATCTTCTTATAAAATAAGAAAACAAAATCTGTATACATTATTATAAAATTTAAAACTTAAACCGCTTATTTATAAACTCAAACCGATATATAATTTCATTCTAATTGTAAAATCTAAACCCTAACCATCTTATTTGTAAACCCAAACCGACATATAATTTTGTTCTAATTGTAAAATCTAAACCATAACCATCTCATTTGTAAACCCAAACCGACATATAATTTTATTCTAATTGTAAAATCCAAACCATAACCATCTCATTTGTAAACCTAAACCGACATATAATTTTGTTTTAATTGTAAAATCTAAACCCTAACCACTTCATTTGTAAACCGAAATCGACATATAATTTCGTTTTAATTGTAAAATCTGAACTCTAACCACTTCATTTGTAAACCCAAACCAATACATCATTTCATTCTAATTGTAAAATTTAAACGAATCCAATATTTAACTTTCCTTAAAAAAAATTATACAGAATTTGTTTCCTTAATATGTATTGCTTTTTAATTTAATTTTGATTTATTTTTTTAAACAAAATAATGTATGGAAGATTCTGATTGGTTGATAAGGAAGAAGTGAACAAGAAGATTCACTCTAGGTGTAAACCTAAGTATTTTTCTATAAAAACATCTTCATAGTTAAGCGGCTCTTGCATTTTTTGGGTTCACCATGGGGTGAACCTATCTTATTCACCCCTTTAAATTAAGGAAATAAATCTTAATTAAGGAAATAAATTATGTAGATCAATCAATTTTAAAATTGTTAATTTTAATATTATATTACAATTTTTAATTGTCACATCTAAATCCTAACCATTTTTTATAAATCCAAACTAACATATAATTTTATTTAATTGTAAAATCTAAACTCTAGTCACTCTTTTATAACCCAAACCGACATATATATTTTTTTTAATTATTAAATCTAAACCCTAACTATTCTTTTGTAAACTCACACCGACATATAATTTTGTTTAATTAGAAAATCTAAATCCTAACCATTTTTTAATAAATACAAACCGACATATAATTTTTAAAGTTATAAATTTAAACCCTAGTCCTCTTTTATAAACTCAAACCGATATAGTTTCCTAAATAAAATATCTACATAATTTATTTCTTTAATTTGTTTTGTCTTTTTATGTTAATTTTAATTTATTTTTAAAAATATAATATAACATGATATATTGTTGTATTCTGATTGACTAATTAAAAGGGGATAAATGAGACTTATTCAGTGTAGGAGTGAACCCAAGAATTTTTATTGTATAAATTGAGACCCGTAGGTCAAGTAAAGGATTAAGCAATACAATATATTTATTCATCATTCTATTTGACAATTACAATCACTTATGAACCTACAAGTGGAACCACCAGAGATGAAGATTAATAACTCGTCGCCACCGTCGTTTTCTCTACTTCCGGACGAAATCGTCGTTAACTGTTTAGCCCGGATCTCGCGGTCGTACTACCCGACGCTCTCAGGCGTTTCAAAAAGCTTCCGCTCGATTCTCTCTTCCACCGAGCTCTACGCAGCCAGATCTCATCTCGGAAACACCGAGCAGTGTCTCTATGTCGGTCTACGGGATCTCGAAAGTTCTCAATGGTTTACACTCTCGGTTAACCCTAATGGAACCTTGCCAGACTCCATTGTTAAGACGAGGAGAAAGAAGAAGAAGAAGAAGACAACTGAACAGTTGTTGGTTCCGATTACCTCTTCTAATCTTCCTTCTCGGTCAGGTTCCACCGTCGTCGGCTCAGAGCTTTATATCATCGGCGGACTAGTGGATAAAGGACCGTCCTCTGCTGTGAGGGTCCTCAACTGTGGTAGTCACACTTGGCGCGATGCACCTAGCATGAATGTAGCCCGGAGAAATGCATCCACTTATGTCTACAATGGGAAAATCTATGTAATGGGAGGGTGCCAAGGACTAGAGGACGAATCATGGGCTGAGGTGTTCGATACAAAGACTCAAGTTTGGGAACGCCTCCCTGATCCGGGTTCTGAGATTCGCAAGTGTTTCATTTACAAAATTGCAGAGATCCAAGGAAAAATTAACTTTGGCAATTACGAGGAGATGTATGCTTATGACACGAAGCTATGCAAATGGGAAAGCTGTGTACGTGACAAATTTGCAACTGTTTTGAGGTTAGATTGTATAATTGAGAATGTATCCTACTCCTTTGGATCCAATTATCGATTTGGATTCGGTGATTTTTTTCTTCACCGCGCGTTCCAGTGGTTTGATGAAAAAGAGGGTTCTTGGAGAAAGATGAAAGGGTTAAAATCACTAGTAAGGAAGTACTTGACGAATGGTGGCTCAAGTGGTAATACGTTTAAACTAGTTAGCTGTGGTGGGAAACTCATATTTTTATGGGAAGGTTATATGGAGTTTAATCTTAATAATAGGAAGATTTGGGGGGCGGTAATCGTGGTAGAAAAGCGTGATGGAGGTGACGTTTGGGGAAATGTTGAGTGGGTTGATGTTGTGCACACCGTCCCTATATCATGTTATCTCTCTGAGTGTCTCGTTGTTTCGGTTTGATTGATTTTGCATCCAAGGTATGATCAATCGTTCTGAATTCAAACTCATTTTGTAGGATCTTACTGTAGTATCTGAAAATAGTTGTTTTAATCTGTGACTTTAGCAAAACAGATCCATCTTTGGTCAATATCCCTGAGTTAGGCCCTTCATCATCTTTCTCTTTACTTATAATATGTACACGGAACCCTTTTGGCTAAGTCACTGGAGAGTTTGAGCCTATTTTGTTTGATACAAAAGTTCATTCTTGCTTTTTACACTTTGTCAAAATTGGACTTAACATGAATCATGAATGGACTGTTTGATCAGTTTGGAAAGAGGAGATGGAAGAGGCAAAAGGAGAGCATTGAGCAACAAAGAGTGAAGTAGAACCATCTTCATCAATATAAATCAGGAGTAGTGACTGTCTATCACATTGTAAGTGATGTTGATGTGTCTATCACATTGTAAGTAATACTGAGTTCTTTGTTTTGAGGGAAATAAAAAGCATTATGTCAGTTTGTAATCTCCACTGTTTGAAAGTGGAAACAATGTTCGTATGAAATTTCTACATAAATCTCTGTTTTTTTTTTCCTTTCCCTGCAATGATTGCAGTGCAATCACGTTGGAAGTTGAAACTACGAAGCGCATGCGAAATTACCAATCTTGATTGACTGACCTCTCGGAAAAAGATTTTGTCATCAATTACATTTGTTGTTCCCAATTACATTTGTTCTCATAAAAATTGAAAAGTCACTGCCGCTTATCACTATTACGGATAAACTTGATCTCTAAGTAAATGGGAACTTGTGTATTTTATTAGATGTTACTTCCTTCTTCTATAAATAGAGACCCATAGGTCATGTAAAGATTAAGCAAGTATAATATATTCATCTTTCTATATATTTGACAATTACAGTCACTTGTTCGCTATGAACATACAAGTGGAACCACCAGAGAAGAAGAAGAAGAGGAAGAAGAAGATTAAGAACTCGTGGCCACCGTTGTTTTCTCTACTTCCGGACGAAATCGTCGTGAATTGTTTAGCCCGGATCTCGCGGTCGTACTACCCAACGCTCTCAGTCGTTTCCAAAAGCTTCCACTCGATTATCTCTTCCACCGAGCTCTACGCAGCCAGATCTCATCTCGGAACCACCGAGAAGTGTCTCTATGTCTGTCTATCGGATCACAAAAGTTCTCGATTTCCCCAATGGTTTACACTCTGGATTAACCCTAATCGAACGAGGAGGAGGAAAAA
This sequence comes from Camelina sativa, assembly GCF_000633955.1. NCBI lineage: Eukaryota > Viridiplantae > Streptophyta > Magnoliopsida > Brassicales > Brassicaceae > Camelina > Camelina sativa. Next base: position 13,358,289 of record NC_025696.1, read on the forward strand.
GAAGAAGACAATTGGACAGTTGTTGGTTCCGATTAGCTCTTCTAATTTCAATTCTCTGTCAGATTCCACCGTCGTCGGCTCAGAGCTTTATATCATCGGCGGACCAGTGGATAAAGCACCGTCCTCTGCTGTGAGGACCCTCAACTGTGGTAGTCACACTTGGCGCGATGCCCCTAGCATGAATGTAGCCCGGAGAAATGCATCCACTTGTGTCTACAATGGGAAGATCTATGTAATGGGAGGGTGCCGAGGATCAGAGGACGAATCATGGGCTGAGGTGTTCGATACAAAGACTCAAGTTTGGGAACGCCTCCCTGATCCGGGTTCTGAGATTCGCAATTGTTGCATTTACAGCATCACAGAGATTGAAGGAAAACTTAACTTTGGCAGTTATGAGGAGATGTATGCTTATGACACGAAGCTATGCAAATGGGAAAGCTCTGTACACAAATTTGGAACTGTTGCGAGGTTAGAATGTATGATTGAGAATGTATCCTACTCCTTTGGATCCGCTTATCTTCCATATGGATTCGGTGATTTTTTTGTTCGCCGCGAGTTCCAGTGGTCTGACGAAAAAGTGGGTTATTGGAAAAAGATGCAAGGGTTAGACTCACTAGTAGAGAAGTACTTGAAGAATGGTGGCTCAAGTCTTAATAGGACTAAACTAGTTAGCTGTGATGGGAAACTCATACTTTTATGGGAAGGTTATATGAAGCATAATCCCAGTAATAGGAAGAAGATTTGGTGCGCTGTAATCGTGGTAGAAAAGCGTGATGGAGATGAGGTTTGGGGAAATGTTGAGTGGGTTGATGTTGTGCATACCGTCCCCATATCATGTGAGCTCTGGGAATGTGCCGTTGTTTCGGTTTGATTGACTTTGCATCCAAGGTATGATCAATCGTTCTAAATTCAAAATCAGTTTGTAGTATCTGAAAATAGTTGTTTTAATCTGTGACTTTAGCAAAACAGAGCCATCTTTGTACACGGAACCCTTTTGGCTAAAGTTTAAGCTTATATTGTTTGATAAATTAAGTTCATTCTTCCTTTTTACTATTTGCCAAAATAGGAGATTATTAAGTATTTTTTCCCCTTGTATGTAGGACTTAACATGAATGGACTGTTGATCAGTTTGGGAAGAGGAGGCAAAAGGAGAGCAACAAAGAGTGAAGTAGATGATCAATTAGTTAGGGTTAATAGTAGCCACATTTTGTTAAAGTAGCTACTTCGGCAAATTAGTATTTCGACTTTATATATAATTTATCTAAGTAAGGAGTTATGTTTTTAACATTATAAATATGAAAGTGATGTTGAGTTCTTTGTTTTTAGAAAAACAAAAGCATTTCTGTCTAATATGTTACAGTTTGCAATCTCATTGGCTGTTTGTTTGTTTGAAGTTTCTACCTTCCTTTTTATTTTTCTGCTATCACATTGAAACTTCGAAGCTCATCGTGAAATTACAAATCTTGCTTGATCTCTCGGCATATCCCGGTGGCTATCTTTGAGCACGAGCTGGAGAGAGGGGATTCTGTGATCGAAAACAAAAGTGGAGAACAAATTGGTAAAAATCAACATCTGAGTTGCAGTTCCCATTACAAAACATCTTGGGAGTTAGAGCATTTCGATCCCAAATTGGGGTCCTTTAAAATAACTAATTTTAGTTATGGGGCTGTTTTGTTATAAAAAACGTCTTCATAGTTTATTTCCTTTCTTTCTTCATTTGACTTATTTGACACAAAAGAAAAAAGTCCAACACTGTCGTCACTATGAACCTCCAAGAGGAACCACCGGAGAAGAAGAAGACCAAGAACTCGTCGCCACCACATTCACCTCCATCGTCTTCATCTCCATCGCTTTCCCTAATTCCCGACGAAATCCTTGTGAACTGCTTAGCCCGGGTCTCGAGGTCGAACTACCCAACACTCTCACTCGTTTCGAAAACCTTCCGTTCAATCCTCTCTTCCACAGAGCTCTACGCAGCAAGAGCTCACCTACGAACCACCGAGCAGTGTCTCTACCTCTGTCTATGGGATTGTGGAAGTTATAGATTTCCCCATTGGTTCACACTTTGGACTAACCCTAACCGAACCCTACCCGACTCCATGATTAGGAAGAGGAAGAAGAAGAAGAAGAAGAAGACAGCTGGACAGTTGTTGGTTCCGATTAACTCTTCTAATTCTCCATCTTTTACAACGGCCACTGCTGTTGTTGGTTCTGAAATTTATTTATTCGGCGGCGGACTAGTCGGTTATGAACCGTCCTCTGAAGTGCAGGTGCTTGATTGTCGCAGCAACACGTGGCGTGATGCCCCTAGTATGAATGTAGCCCGGAAATTTTTACCCACTTGTGTCTACGATGAGAAGATATATGTAATGGGAGGGTGTGAAAGATTAGAGGACGAATCGTGGGCTGAGGTGTTCGACACAAAGACTCAGACTTGGGAACTTCTCCCTGATCCGGGTGATGAGATACGTAACTGTCGCATTAACAGAATCAGAGAGATCGAAGGTAAAATTAAGTTCGGCAATGTAGAAAGAAAGATGTATGGTTATGACACGAAGCAATGTGAATGGGAGAACTGTGTAAACGAAAGCGTGATATATGCGAGGTGGGAATGTATAATGGAGAATGTTTCATATGGCTTTTGGAACAAGCGATTGTTGTGGTATGACATTGTAAATGGTTATTGGAAAGCGGTGAGAGGGTTAGAGTCATTACTAGGGATGTACATGAGGAATGGTGGCTCAAGGGGTAATAAGACTAAACTAGTTAGCTGTGGTAGGAAGAAGATTTGGTGTGCGGAAATCGTGATAGAAGAGCGTGATGATGGAGTTGAGCGTTGGGGAATTGTTGAGAAGGTTGAGGTTTTGCGTACCGTCCATAGAGTATGTCAGCTCTTGCATTGCCTCGTTGTCTCGGTTTGATTGACTTGTAAACCAGGTATGATGTTCGAACTGTAGGATCTAACTGTAGTATCTGGAAATAGTTGTTTTACAGATCCATCTTTGGTCAATATCACTGAGTTAGGCCTTCATTGTCTTTCTCTACATTTATATATACACGGATCCCTTTTGGCTAAGAGCTTGACTGGTTCTCCCGCTAGCTCCCGCAAATGCTGCGTTTGCGTTTGCGGGCGGTTGCTAGCGTTTGGGGCCAATCACACAAATCGCTCCCAATCGCTCCCAGTCGCTCCCAATCGTTCCCAACTGTTAAATTCCAAAAGCTGATTCCCGCAAGCGTTTGCGGTTGCGGGCGTTTGCGTTTCAAATTTTTTTTTTTTTTTTAGAAAAAATTTGAAACAAATCAATGATAATGAAATATATTTTATATATATTTTTTACCTAACTATTTTATTCATTAAGGATGAGAGAAAATGAAGTACGGATAAGATTAAAAATATTAAAAAAATAAATAATTGGAAGAAAATAATATTTCAATTAACAATAACCCAGAAAACTTGATGTAAATTTAATGGCACATCGCACATAAGTTCAAAAAAATCTAAATAAATATAACGTTTCATCAGAAATTTAAGAAAATAAGATTATTTGTGAAAAATAAAAACAAATCACGAGTGACTCTTCTCAACTCTCGTTTGATCATTACTACCGATGCAAATACTGCCCCACAAAACTTATTGAGTGTGTGAGATTTAAGAAAGAAGATCTACGATCTAAAACATATGTTTTAGTCATTTATCAAATTACTTAATTAAAGTTTTGGTAAAAATCCAAATGCATAAAGTAATAAGTATTTCATTATGAAATTTATTTATTTTTTAATAATTATTTTAGTATTTTTAATGAATTTTAATTATAAATCAAGTTTAATAAAGTTTTTGATATTTTAAAACATTTATATAATTATATATCACATTTATTATGTTCCAACCGCTATTGCACCCGTTGGTCAACCAGTCGTAAACCTCCCGCAAATGCACCAATTTTAAACCGCTAAACCAGTCGTTCAAAACGCTTAATAACGCTTGAAACCGCAATCGCCCGCTTCCGCAATCTCCTGCAACCGCAACCGCAACCGCAGCGTTTGAACCAGTCAGGCCCAAGTCACTGGAGTGTTTGAGCTTATTTTTGTTTGATAAAAAGGTCGATTCTTTCTTTATACACTTTGCCAAAACTGTAGATTATAAAATTCTTTTTCCCTGTGTGTAAGAGGACTTAATATGAATGGATTGTTGATCAGTTTGGAAAGAGGAGATGGAAGAGGCAAGAGGAGAGCAACAAAGAGTGAAGGAGATGATCAATAGTAGCTACGGCTAATTTAGTATGTCGATATAATTTGTCTAAACTCTTGTAATTAACGAATCTGATTCGTTGTGTTGTGCTATATCATCCTGGTAACTGAGCCTTTCTCTTTACTAACAAGTAGGGATCATCCTTCACCGACCAAACATAGATTACTCTTTGACTCTTGATCAACACATATTCTCCTCTTCTAAAAATCTCACCAAATGATCTTCCACACCTGATTTGAGTTTGGCTTTAGAAAGTTAAAACTATCTTCGTCAATCAATCATGAGTAGTGTCTTTAACATTTTAATTGATGCTTCTATGTTCTGAATAGAGGCTTCTGTGAACAAAAAACAAAAGTAGAAAACAACAACTAATGTGCCCTTGTTCATATTAACTTATCTTTCCTTGGGGCTTGCTTAGTATTGAAGTAAAGAAAAAATAAATTATTAAAGATCTCAAGAACTCTGTAGAAGAGTTATTTTTAATATTATTACTGATTTTTATTTTATTTTCGCAAACTATTATTGATTTTTATGTCTCAAATATTCAATATTCAATATTCAATCTTGCATTATCCATTTGGGATATACTCTTTATATATCTTATGATTGATCCATGATCTATAACAATAGTTTCGTCCCCCCACCTTAACTTGTACGGCTTATATTCCAAACTCTTGTTTTTATTTTTGTTCACCTCTTCAAATTTCTCACCAACCCTAATTTCCCCAAATTGGGTAAACCACGAATTCGTCATCCTCGCCTTGAATTCGCCACGCCATCGATTCAATTAAACTATGTCTCTGTTACTGGAAGAGATCATTCGATCAGTAGAGGCTTTGCTGAGGCTTAGAAATCGGAATCAGGAACCCTATGTCGACCCGAATCTAGACCCGGTTCTTCTGGTTCCGGGTATCGCTGGCTCGATTCTCAACGCTGTTGATCATGACAACGGGAAAGAAGAACGTGTTTGGGTTAGGATCTTTGGTGCTGATCATGAGTTTCGAACTAAGATGTGGTCTCGTTTTGATCCTTCAACTGGTAAAACAAAACAAAAAAAAAGTGTTTCCTTTTTTTTTTTCATAACACTTTATAGACTTTGATTTCTCTGTGTTTTGTTTTTAGAAAGTCATCAGCTTTTGCTTTGTTAATCTCTTATTTTTATCTGGAAACAGGTAAAACGATCTCTCTTGATCCAAAAACGAGTATTGTGGTTCCTCAAGATAGAGCTGGACTTCATGCAATTGATGTCTTAGACCCTGATATGGTATGATTAAGCTCTTCCTGTTTGTTCTTTAATTGTTGTTTTTAGAGCTTTCTTATTTCATTTGGGATGATTTAAAACTTTCTGTAGATTGTTGGACGTGAGTCTGTGTTTTATTTCCATGAGATGATTGTTGAGATGCTTGGATGGGGATTCGAAGAAGGGAAAACCCTTTTTGGTTTTGGTTATGATTTCCGGCAAAGCAACAGGTTTTTTAAAAAACATATCTCTTTTGAGTTTGATTGGTTTGGCGTAAACATTGAGTGATCCGTGTATTGACTTTTTTTTTGTGTGTGTGTTGCAATGGGTTTTAGACTGCAGGAAACGTTGGACCAGTTTGCTAAAAAGTTGGAAACAGTTTACAAAGCTTCAGGAGAGAAGAAGATTAATGTTATAAGTCATTCTATGGGAGGACTGTTGGTGAAATGTTTCATGGGTCTGCATAGTGATGTATGTAAAATCCTCTTTCTTTATTCGTTTTAAGTATTTTCGAATATTTTATCTTTTTATCTCAGTCTGACATTTTTGGTCATCAGATATTCGAGAAGTATGTAAAGAATTGGATTGCTATTGCTGCTCCATTTCGAGGTGAGTTCTCAAACTTGTAGTACTTCTGATTGTAGTCCATACAAGTACTTGACTGATTGGTTTTCGCATTATCGATTCAGGTGCTCCTGGATATATCACATCGACTTTACTGAATGGAATGTCATTTGTCAATGGTTGGGAGCAGAACTTTTTCGTCTCTAAATGGAGCATGCATCAGTTGGTAATGATCAATTAGCAATAGTCCTATTTGGTCATATGTTTGACTGATCTCTTATAGTGATTCATTGATATTATTTTTCCCTTGTTTCTTCTGCTGTTTCAGCTTATTGAGTGTCCATCCATATATGAGTTGATGTGTTGCCCGTATTTCAAATGGGAAATCTCTCCCGTTTTAGAGCTGTGGAGAGAGAAACAGAGCAATGATGGAGTTGGGAGCTCTGATGTTGTTCTTGAGTCTTACCGTAGCCTGGAAAGCCTTGAAGTTTTCACGAAATCACTTTCGAGTAATACGGTAAGTTACACGTGACAACCATCGTTTTATTTAATGACATAGTTGTAAATGGCACATACGTTGCATTGACTGATCCTATACTTCACTCAATTGTTCAGGCTAATTATTGTGGAGAATCTATCGATCTTCCTTTTAACTGGAAGATCATGGAGTGGGCACACAAAACCAAGAACGTATTGGCCTCTGCTAAGCTTCCTTCTCAAGTCAAATTCTATAACATATATGGCACCAATTTAGAAACCCCTCATAGTGTCTGGTAATAGTTCTTATTTTGAGGTCTTCGTTTTATGTATATTCTTGCAAATTGTTTTGCCTTTTCTAAATCTGATATATATACACTTCCCTGCAGTTATGGGAATGAGAAGATGCCTGTCAAAGATCTAACACATCTAAGATACTTCCAGGTAACACAATTTTCATCCTTTTTCAGGTATCAAATATCATTGTAACAGAAAGAAATCACCTTCTTTTTCAAATTACGATCCTAGATAATCTTTCTTTTGATTTCAGCCGACGTATATATGTGTTGACGGTGATGGCACAGTCCCGGTAGAATCTGCCATGGTATGTTGCATGATTGTGTTTCTCAAAAGCTTATCACAAGTATGAAAATCGTGAATATTGATTGGTAAGGTTGATCATTTCTCTTTGCAACGGTTCCTTTGGTTATTTATTTTCCTAGGCTGATGGGCTTGAAGCAGTAGCAAGAGTTGGAGTCCCGGGTGAACACCGTGGAATTCTCAACGATCACCGTGTCTTCCGAATGCTCAAAAAATGGCTAAATGTAGGCGAACCTGACCCGTTCTACAACCCAATAAACGACTATGTCATCCTTCCCACCACATTTGAAATGAAGAAATACCACGAGAACGGACTCGAGGTTGCTTCAGTGAAAGAATCATGGGACATCATGTCGGATGACAACAATATTGGCACAGCCGGGTCAACCATGAGCTCCATATCGGTCTCTGAACCTGGAAATGATCAAAACCCTCAAGCTGAAGCTCGTGCAACCTTGACCGTCCAACCACAAAACGATGGTAGACAACATGTAGAGCTCAATGCTGTAAGTGTCTCGGTTGATGCATAAAACTGCTTCTTACCTTTGTAATGTGTCGTTAAGTGCGTCTATGTGTCTGTATATAGCTAATAAATCTCATGCCTCGTGTACATAAATCATAACAATTCATTTCGTGTTCTTTTAATTGTTTTAAGCTTACAAGTCTGGAATTTTCAATTCTTGGGTTTGATAGCAACACCTTGCACAATCAAACCAGACTTCCACTGTCCACTTTGAACCTCAAACATCGAAAACTCAATCTTTCCGGAGAGATGTTCTGGCGATGTCCTGAACTCACCGGCCGGAATCTCCACTCACCGGTTCCTCTCTAACATATTCAAATTTTCTCGCCTCTCTTTGGTTTCTCCGGTAGGCAGAACCAGTTTGAAGTTAACCCGATATCCCCATCCTTTTGCAGAATCTATTAGCTTAACCACAAACACAACCTCGTACAAACTGTTGGGAGTTAGTTTCTCAGTCTCGAATTTTCCGACCACTTCTAACCAAGCTACTCGTTCCGTTTTTGCGACCTCAATTCTTACATCACTGTAAACAAATATGTAGGTTTCAATGAAATCAAAAAAGAAAAACCAAATTTGATTCTATTATATAACTCAAAACCTTGATGTTTGGTCAGGATCAGAGAACCAACTCCAAAATTTATTTGACTGAGGCCCTGCCCATGTTATTGAGAGATCTCTCGCGTACAACATGAAACTGTTTTTCTTTGATTTGCCCTCATCGTCCTCTATCAAGTTCTTCTGAATAAGAAATTCCATAATTATAACTAATGCACTCATCGTCCTCAGTTTCTACAATCATTATCATTTTATTATATATAACAAGAAGGGAATCTAAAAAATGAAACCCAAGAAAAAAGATTTACTACCTCTGTCTTGTGATTCAAGGAAACATCATCTTTTAGCTGAGGAGATGACGTCGTATCAAGTGAAAGAGGAGGAGAGTTTGCATCTTTTAGTATTGCTTCGTTGTTCTGTGGCTTTGGCTTTGAGAAGATCGAACATTTTATTCCCATTTCTTGATTACTTGTGTGTGTTTCCGTATATGTTTTTCTGTTCTTCTTTTATACTCTAGCTATTATCTTCAGGTCTTTATAGAGGTCGTTTTGGGTAGGATTGCATGATACACCTTACCCAACCTGAATGTTCTGTACGTATAACTAAATTACTCGTTCGATGAAGACTCTTCATTAGTGTATGCGTATATGTGTAGAAGGATCAACGTTAAGGATTTGAACTATATATAGTCTCTATAGTATACATCGCAAAGCAAGTTTTGATTGGTATATATTCCATTTTCTTTTGTTTATGTCCTGTTAAACATGCATGTTTGATTCTTTATTCTTTTTAGCTTTATTCTTCAATCTTCTTCACGAAAATGGAATTTCGAACAACTCTTAAGAGAATGTGAACCTGATCCACTTGAGTTCTTTCTACCTCATGTTTGAGCTTTTATTTGTTTCTATCTAATAATGTTCCATGTGGGAATGTGGGACGTGTTGTACTTGTACTCCTAGATGGCTAGATAGGTTTATTCTCTGAAGTTGCCGACACTGAAAAATTTAAAAGTATCATTTTAAACAAAAATTTCAAGATACATCACAGCTTTTTTACTTTTCAGTTTTCAAAAATAGATTCATCTCAACTCGTTAAGAAGTTGTTGATGAATTGTTTTTTCCCTTTACTGATTACTAGGATATATCCCGTGCTTAAAGCACGGGTCAACATTTTAAAAAAAAATTATAATATAATAATTAAAATTATTGTTTTTTTAAGTTATTTTGTTTGAGATAATATTTATTTAAAATTGTTATGTAAATCTATTAGTCTATTTGAATACTAATTATTTTAGAATATTATAGTATTTTATTTTTGATGTATTATTACAGTTTTATATTGTTTGTTGTTATATTTGCATCATTATTATGTGAAATATAAAATAGTAATTTTAATATTATAATTGTGAGTAAATAAAAATTATTAATTTATTATTTATATAAATTTAGTTTTACCAACCTGCCAATGTNATATTTATTTAAAATTGTTATGTAAATCTATTAGTCTATTTGAATACTAATTATTTTAGAATATTATAGTATTTTATTTTTGATGTATTATTACAGTTTTATATTGTTTGTTGTTATATTTGCATCATTATTATGTGAAATATAAAATAGTAATTTTAATATTATAATTGTGAGTAAATAAAAATTATTAATTTATTATTTATATAAATTTAGTTTTACCAACCTACCAATGTAGAAATTAAAACACACATTTCATACAATGAATAATATATCTTCGTTTTTAAAAAAATCAAATCACAACATATGCAAAAAAAAAATATACATTTTAAATTATAAGTATTATATGAAAATTCCAAACAATTTGTAAATAAAATAAAATAAAGATGATAGGAGAATCATAATTTGAAAACTTAACAAAATCTTCGAATTTAGTTATTAAAAATAATTGTATTGTATACTTGGATATAAATTCTTAGTTTTTAAAATTCTGATTGGTTTATATATTTTTTTTAAAAAATAATTAGTAATTTCGTCCATAATTTATTAAAGAGAGAAAATTATTATTTAGATTTTTTAATATTTGATCCGTAAGTGTTTTTTATTTTTAATTAATTATATTATTTAAATTAGTTAATTAAACTTAATTATTTTTTTCTAATGGCAATTGAATGTAATTTTTTACACATTTTAAGGTTAGTTTTATATTTGTACTTCTCAATTAATATAGTAGGATTTATAAACAAACTTTATACTAGTTCGTACAAAGGAAGCTATTAGATTACTTAAAATTTTTCTTTTTAAATTTAGCACTTCACTCTGGATGCTAATACAAGAGATAAGTCAGATAGTGATTGAGGACAAAAAAACAAAATCTTATTTTTCGCCGTTAACGAAGATGCATCGTAAGTTGTAAAGTAATATAGGCTATCGAGATCATAAATTACTTACGGACACTCAAATCATAAAACTCGAATTTAGACTTAAAACGTTACAAACTCTCGGTTTTGCTTTTCATATATTCAACATCAATAGCAAAGTGGTTATTCAGACTAGTGTCTTATCATACAAACACACACATGACATGATGTGAATGATATATATACATAGAATGTCCACTGGTGTATATGGAATTTTATGTTTTCTTTATATGCCATATTAATTATTAATGTTTAGGACGAATTGTAACACCTTTGAGGAATAGTCCTTTCTTCCAAACGCCAGCTTCATGCTCATACATAGAGAAAGTGATCTCTCCGGCTGCGGATTTCCCAGTTACAAACTCTCCGACTCTGATATCGACCCATTTATACCTTGGAAGTTCCCTCAAACTCACCTTTTGCTCCTGTGGTTTCTCCTTACCGTAAGGCAAGACTAGCTTTAGGTTCACTGGCATGTCCCATCCATAGGCAGGATCCTCTAGCTTCACCTTAAAGACCACCTCGTAAACAATCCCTGGAGTGAGGTTCCTCGTGTCGAATTTTCCCACGATGTCGAGCCAACAAACATTTTCCAATTCCGCAGCTTCCACAGCTGTCTCGCTTTTAAAATCATTATAAGAAGAAAAAGTTTGTCAATTTGTGCTAATAATTGTAGGTCGATCGACCTCTCGAATTTTTGGTACCAAAAGAACTTTGATTCATACTCCTTTTATAATAATCAATAAATTCAAATTTAATTTATAATAAACAATTCATTTTATAGTAGTAATCATAGTGTGGGATTTGAATGAAATGGGTCTTACTTTGGTGACTCTCTGTCGGTAAACCAAGTCCAATAGTTGGGGTCATCAGACCAAGTTATAGAGAGGTTCTTTGCAAAGAGCATGAAGCAGTTGCTGTTTCTTTCGTCCACCCAATATTTGATCTGATCAATATAATATACACATATCAACCAAAACAAATGAATTTATGGTCCATCTTAATATATATTAAGGTTCATTTTCCTAACAAAACTAACCATATGGACATTTTTTACTTTAGTCCATTATTTCTGTGTTATTTTATTTTTCGAAGCATTTGAATATGGGGAAGCAACAATCATTATTAGTACACGTTGTGCTTTTGTTGTTTTCCGGAAGTAGAAAACACAAGTGAGCTAATTCCTTTTGAGGGGAAAAAATTTTAACCTGTTTCGTGGGCTTCAAGAAAACACCAGACCTTAGCTGTTCAAAGAGATTAACAGAAGAAACAGAGACCGGAGGATCTGCGTCTCTGAGAATGGCCTCACAGTTATGTGGAGATTTCACCGGTGGAGCTTTCTTTTTTGAAGTTGATATCACTGGCGAAGCTTCATTCTTCACCGGAACAAAGTATTCCGATTCCTTGTTGCCAAACATCTTCTTTGTTAATAACTCTGAGCAATCTTTCTTGCGTTTACTCTTTGAAATGTGCTTATTTTTGAATATCTTGTATATAGATCAGTATATATATTCAACTTGACAAAGAAACTATACCAAGTGCCTAAATATATAGCCATAGGTACGTAAAAGGGGGATTTAAAGAACTTATTCTTATCATGTCATGTTTTATTCCTTGCTTTATTCTCTTCTACATTTTTTACATTTATCTTATTTAACCGGGTAAATCATGAATAGAAAATCAGATTATTCCAAAACTATGTAGATATAGGTCTTTCTTAACACTTGGTTCATGATAATAATAGCCAATGTAATTAAATGAAACTTAATTAATAATACAGCAACTAGCAGATTACCATTAAAAATCTAAAACGTAATCCAAAAATATCACTATGTTTAATTTGGAAGGGTCCCTAAAGTTTGTTGTATTTTGTACAAGTTTTTGTTTCTCAAAGTTATGTGTTTCTTAAAAAACAAATTAAACCTTTTTGTAATACTTCTGACTTTCCTTAATCTAATTGGTTAAAGATATACATCAACATCACTATATTGTATCCCAAAAATTGCATTTTTGGTTTAAATAGATCCATCTCATCCAAGGTTGTAATGTTATTTGTTAAAAATAAGAGAGAATTACACAACTTTGTCTTCCCCTTGTTTCCACTATAGTTTTTGGCAGCCAGCACCTATCGTAATCCCAACCCAATCAAATTCCAGCCACATCCACTTCTTCACTTCTCTTCCCCAACCAAAAGCTAGAATATATGTACCTCTTCACTTTTAGAAGACTTTCTCGTTAAAAAAATAAAAAAATAGAGAAAAAAGTGAGACGATGATTCGGTGTGTCGCGTGGACACCACTAATAGGTGCACCTTTCATCACCACCGTCCATTTCACATCTCCACCATCTATCAGAATCTTCGCATCTCGTTCTTCCCCATCATCCATCGTGGCAGCATCTAGAAGATCAATATCTCTGTCAATTATCGCCGTCACGTCTTCCGTCGTCTCCTCCGTTTGCTTCTCTTCTCCGGCACTAGCTGAATTCTCTGAAATCCCTGATTCAGGTGGAGTTAAGAGTCTCGACCTCCGAATCGGCGACGGTGAAGTCCCCATTGAAGGAGATCAGGTTCTGTGTTTTTTGTAAACTGTAGATTTCAGAATATGAACGAACCCTTTAACTCAATTTTGCAAAGTTTTGACTTTTTTTTTTTTTCTTTTTCAGATTGAAATACATTATTATGGGAGGTTGGCTGCTAAGCAAGGATGGAGATTTGATTCAACATATGATCATAAAGACAGTAATGGTGAAGCTGTTCCTTTCACATTCGTCCTTGGTTCTAGCAAAGTATGCTTCTTTATCTCTCTTTCTGCTTCTATCCCGATCATGAGTTCAAGTTTTTCTGAAATGGGTCTTGAAAAAGCATCTCAATTTGATTCAAAGGTGTGACCTTTGAAACATTTCCTCATTGGCTATATGTGTGTTGTTCTTACAAACCAAGAGGTTTTTGAAGCTTATAATAATATATCGTCTCCCCTGTTTTCTGTTATGGTGTTTTCATCTCTGTTACATTCATTGAACAAAAGCTGGTTTAAGTCTGATGACTGAAAGAAGAAGCATTGTGATGTGCAGGTAATTAGGGGGATTGAAACAGCTGTAAGGTCTATGAAAGTAGGCGGGATTCGTCGCGTGGTTATACCTCCATCTCAAGGATACCAAAATACATCACAAGAACCTCTTCCACCAAACGTATGTGCCTACACACTTTTTACTACCCTGACCTCTCCTCCCCTTGAACTTTTCATATATTGTGTCAATATGAAAGTCAGATGTTATTTTAGAGTCCCACATAGATTAGCTATGGGCCTGGCTAGTGAGTGCCTTAGTGCTCCACGCGCTCAAGATTGGTAGGTTTGGTTTAAGGCCTAGTATTGGTTAGGTTCTTATCAAAGTAGTATCAGAACCATTTGATACGATGGGCTAGAGAGGAGCAAGTGATATAATCCCAGCGAGGCAGTATTTTTGTGATAAGAACAGAAGTAGAAACTCAAATATTATGAAACAATGACTCAAGTTGGAAAGGATCTGGTTTCTTGAGAGTTCCGTCCCCAAGATACCACTCATAAATCCAATTTCACAAACACACCTCCTTCACTCTCCTAACAGACCACACTAACATCATTCTTGCAGCCACTTGTTGTCCCCCATTCATCTATAGATAACACATTTGACTCAAAAGAACCATCCACTTGTTGCCACATAGTATGTGCATAGTGACTGGGATCAAAATAGATGGGAGAAGGTATCAAGTGATAAAGGGATTGGGATTATGCATGAGAGAGTTTGGCATGCTATAGAATTCACCATAGGATTATGTACTTAGTTATTTGGTTAGTTTCTTCTTTGATTCTCTATTTTGTATTATTCAGGGTGAAATAAAGCTGTTTACAATTTCGTATCTTACAAATCTCTTAAACTACGGGGGTATTCAACTTACATTTTAAGCATAATTCTTCAGAAACAATATATGTCAAGATCACAATATATGTGTGCAGAGACAAATATTTTCAAGATTGGTTTCATGAGTCATTCTTGTGGAGTGTGTTTTGCAGTTCTTTGACAGACAGAGACTCTTCACGACTATCTTTAACCCAACACGTCTTGCCAATGGAGAAGGTTCAACTCTTGGAACTCTTGTATTCGACATCGAACTCGTCAGCACCAGAAAGAAGACGCCTTAATCGATGAGTCATATTCTCTCAATTAGTACTATCTGGTTTCTTCTCAGTCAAGAAAGCATATAATATTCGGTATATTGTAATCATTTTAGAAATTTTATAGGTTACGTGAGTAGAACATTCAGTTTTATATAAGTGACGTACTTGTGTGTTGACAAAAATGCAAATCTTATCCCAACTTAGACTTTTCGCTTTCGTAAAATATTGTTCATAGATTTCTCATTTCCCAAACTTGAATTACGTAGGAATTTTATGTATACTTTTTCAATTTATAGGCAACGAATAAAAAAAATGTGTAGATCTAAATAATAATAAATTAATAAGTAACTAAGATTTGTGCTAAATGTAAAAGCACATAACAATCCAAGAAAAAACATTTTACATCCTTTCATTTTTCATCTATTTTTTGAATAATCATTTTATATTAGATGTATTGTAGTTATTTTTCTCAACATATATTTTTCGTGATCCGAATAATACGAAACAAGACATACATGTTACATATATATAAAACATGCCATTTAAAAGAACAAATATAAAAAATCATTCAGCATAATGCATGTACTCACCTAGTAGCAAATAAATTAGTATAATTAAAAATAGATCAAACATATGCAATTTGTTTATAAATAAAACCAAGGCTGAAAATCTCCATAATAATAAGTTTGTGCTAACTTGCATTGTTAGCATTTATATTAACTATGAGATGGAGACATCTTGATCTTACAAGTAAGTGTGAGTTCTGGTTTATGAACCTGAGTTCCATTTTTCTAATCGAGACGGAAATTGAGTTACAACAGTTTCAATCTAAATAACTGCAAAATAAGATTTCTTTAACTGAGTTTAAATAGATTCAAGTTGTTTTATTTATCCCCAAACGAGAAGGAATTTTTACAAAAGTTGTACGTTTAATTAGTCCCTTAAATACCGTGTATGAGAAAGGTAGCTACAGAAGGTGATGGTAACCTAGTATAGACATGACTCCTATACATCATGGTGATGGTAATCCCTTAAATAGACACGACTCCTATACAACGATTGGATAAAACCTAGTATCGTATGCAGAAGGTGATGGTAACCACCATGATTTTAATTTAAAGTCCCACATAGATTAGCTTTGTGCCTGGCTAGTGAGTGCCTTAGTACTCCAAAGCGCTCAAGATAGTTTTGGTAGGTTTGGTTTAAGGCCTAGTGTTGGTTAGGTTCTTATCATAGTAGTATCAGAGCCATTTAATACGATGGGCTAGTGAGGAGTAAGTGATATAATAAGGCCAACGATGCAGTATTACTGTGATAAGAGCATAAGATTAAGAAACAAACACTCATTGGAAAGGATTTGGGTTTCGATAGTGCCGTCCCCAAAATGTCACTCATAAATCCAATTGCAGCCACTTGTTGTCTCCCATTCATCTATAGATAACACATTTGACTCAATAGAATTATCCACTTGTTGCCAAGTAAGTATGTGCATAATGATTGTGATCAAAATAGATAGGAGAAGGTATCAAGTGATATAGGGATTGGTTTACACATGAGAGAGTTTGGCATGCTATATAGAATTCAATTCACCCTAGGACTCTATACTTGGTTATTTGGTGACTTTCCTCTTTGATTCTCTGTTTTGTACTATTTAGAGTGAAATAAAGTAGTTTAGAATTTCTGATCTTGAAAAATCTCATAAACTAGTTTCATAGACTTTAATTTCTATAAGGTCCGAGATCACGTTAATTGCAGTGGGCCAGTGGCCAGTGGGACTGGTACTAGTATTAATTTGTTTAGTGGGAAAGATTCAGAGAACCAATGATATAACCGATGCTAGAAGATGGGTTTGTGAATTTTCAGACACTAAATAGATGTCAAGCGATCACAATATTGTTTGAAATATTATAAAAAATATTGGTTTCCGTTTCAGTATGTTTGATTCTTTCCTGTTATGTGTGTTTTCTAGTTCTTTGACAGACAGAGACTCATCACGACCATCTTCAACCCAACACGTCTCACCAATGGCGAAGGTTCAACTCTTGGAACTCTTGTATTCGACATCGAACTCGTCAGCACCAGACCGACGACGCCTCAATCAGATGAGTCATACTCTCAATAGTACTAATTGATTTTCTTGTTAGTCAAGAAATCATATTATATTCGGTAATACATTGAATTAAAACAAAATCTTTCGTAAGCATTTTGGATATTCTATTAGGATACGTGAGTAGAATATTCAACTTTGGTGTACATGAATGAAGTTTGATTAGGTGTCTCTTCTTCCTTGCTTTCGCAATCATACTACACTTGTGTGTTGACAAAAAATACAAATCTTGCCCCAATTTAGACTTTTCGCTTTCGTAAGATATTGTTCATACATCTCTCATTTTTCAAAGTTGAATTACGTAAGAAGTTAAATAAAACTTTTTCAATAAATAGACAACGAAACCCACATCTCTGTTTTTCACAGCAACTCGAAAATGTCTTCCACGAAACTCATCTCGCTCATTGTCACCATAACCTTCTTCTTATCTCTCCCGTCCTCCTCGGCGCAAACTGTCGTAAAAGCTACGTATTGGTTCCCGGCGAGTGAGTTTCCGGTCACCGACATTGACTCATCTCTCTTCACTCACCTCTTCTGCGCTTTTGCTGATCTCAACTCTCAAACCAATCAAGTCACTGTCTCCTCCGCGAACCAACCTAAGTTCTCCACTTTTACACAAACTGTCCAACGTAGAAACCCTTCCGTGAAGACCCTTTTGTCTATCGGAGGTGGAATCGCAGATAAAGCCGCGTATGCGTCCATGGCAAGTAACCCCACTTCTCGAAAATCGTTCATTGATTCTTCGATAAGACTCGCTAGGTTGTACGGGTTCCACGGTCTTGATCTAGACTGGGAGTATCCGAGCAGTGCTACGGAGATGAGCAACTTCGGGACGCTACTTCGAGAATGGCGATCTGCGATTGTAGCAGAAGCTAGCAGCAGCGGTAGACAGCGTTTGCTATTGGCAGCTGCGGTTTTTTACTCTAACAACTACTACTCTGTTCTGTACCCGGTTCAAGCCGTTGCTAGCAGCTTGGATTGGGTTAATCTTATGGCCTATGATTTTTACGGACCGGGTTGGTCTAAAGTAACCGGTCCACCAGCTGCTCTCTATGATCCCTCAAACGCAGGTACAATAATATCTGAACTAAACCGATTAATGAAGTTATATATATATAATCAATATTAGTATAGTTAGTGTAGTTCAATCAAATGTTAATATATATACTTATCAAAAATTTTAAACTAAAATTTTTAGGTTCTTTTCTGTGAGGTTTTTGTTTGGTTTAATTGCACTTTATTTGGTTTAGATTCAGCATATTACCCAGTTTAGCATTTAGCATCTTTGGTTCAATTTCGGTATGAAAATGTTGGTTCGGTTTATATATATTTCAACCGGATATATTATATATCCCACTATGTTTAGTTATTAAAACATTTGTGTTATTAGGTCCAAGCGGTGACGCGGGAGCAAGGTCATGGATTCAAGCTGGACTTCCGGCTAAGAAAGCAGTTTTGGGATTCCCATACTACGGCTATGCGTGGCGTCTCACAAACGCCAACAGTCATAGCTATTACGCGCCTACCACCGGAGCGGCTATATCACCGGATGGTTCCATCGGTTATGGTCAGATAAGGAAGTTCATAGTGGATAACGGAGCAACGACAGTTTATAACTCAACGGTGGTAGGAGATTATTGTTACTCTGGCACGACTTGGATTGGTTACGATGATAATCAGAGTATTGTGACGAAAGTTAGATACGCTAAGCAGAGAGGTCTCCTTGGTTACTTCTCGTGGCACGTTGGTGCTGACGATAATTCTGGTCTATCTCGTGCAGGTTTAATATTTGTTCCCAAATTCTAAGTAACCGCTCTTTTTTTATGTGCATAGAAAATATTATGTATTTACGAATTATTTTTGGGATTTTGCAGCGTCACGGGCATGGGATGCTACAGCGGCAAGCTTCAGAACTATACAGAAGGTTTAAGCTTTCCAATGTTCCGACAACTGCAAGTGAAGAAGTGTTCTCTTTTGTAACTTATACGAAAAATAAACGCCATTTGCTTATATATTGTCAAAGGAAAAGGGAATAATAAGATATTGATATTATAAAAGCAATAACCATTAGTTTATCAAGAATTATGCTTCTTTCTTAGAATATAACAAATCATTTTAATTGGTAAGAATCAACAATTCAAATAAAATCCAGAACTCCTTGATATTGTAAAGCTAGTCGTTTATGAGTAGGAGTTCCCATCGGTCCAGAACTAAACAGCTATGTACGTTTTCGATTTTTTATTTACTCATGATCTGGCCTGGTTGACTTTCGCTTCTGAAAGCGTCCTTCCTTCTCAATGCCCGGGCATCCATCCAATGCATTCTTTTCGATCTTGTACTCAGGGTACACTGAACACAAATCCAATATTATTTCTAAGCAAGACCAATAAATCCTTTTCTCAAATCGTTCTATTTCATCTGGTAGTCTCTAGGGGTAAGTAGTACATGAATATGAGAATATCTATATATCTAGTTTTTTCTATTTTTTCTTTCTCGTGGGAATCGTATTTGTTTTGGCAGATATGCTCTTCAAAATCTCTAAAGTTGAAAAAGGGAATATAAATGCCAACATTGCATTCCAATTCCAAGTCCCAGTGTGGCTGATCATCCTCTCGGACCAGCTACTAATCATTCAAACCTGCTCCCATTTCGAGTCAAGAGATAGATAAATAGACACGTCCCTTTGCACTGATCGGGGGCGAACATCTGGGCAAGGGAAAGCGCAGTGCGCTTGGTCCTTTCGAACGAGAATTCAAATCTTTCTTGTATACGTTATTAGTCCGATCCTTTGCAGGAACTACCCGTAATAACAAACTTGCAAAATGGATTTTCGGTTTATGGGGGGTAGTATGGGATCCGTAGTAGGCGAAAAAATTACATGCTTTCATAAAACGTGCAGCTATGAACTAAGCAAAGTCGATGGTTTGTCGTCGCTGCCTTTTGCTTATAAAGGACAACTAGAAATATGAAACTCTGGAAATTGTTGGACTGATGAAACCAGATGGATCAAGTCAGATTTCAAAACACTTCGCTTAAATGTTATAACCGCATTAGGACAAAATCACAAGCTATAAAATATTGAGAAATATCCTAAATAGCACTAAAACAACTTTTATAGAAAATTATAGCACACTCCACAAATTTTAAAATATTACTAATTGACAAATTTACAATATTTTAAATTAATTTTGGAATTTGTTGTTTTATGTTTGGATTTTCTAATTTACATTTAATTTATAGTTTTTAGGGAATATGGTTTAGTGTCCAAAATTTAAGGTTTAATTTTGAAACATGATACTAATTTTAAAACTTTAGAAATGATGTGCTAAATTGATACAAAACATATTTTTGTACTATTTGTAAGAATTACCCATATATATATATATATTGTAGTGTGTTTAAGTTGCTCTATGATCTCCAGTTGCTTTGAGTTCGTCATCTTCAAGGCTCCCACAGTCTGCGACGCCTATCTATATGACTATATGTATTGTTTCTCCATTAATTATTTCTCAGCCAAAGTCCTAGTCATCAAGTACAATGGCTAGCATGACCAAATTCTACCCCAACAACCAGCTTCTCCAACATAACCAAATATTGATCAAGTAGAGGATTCAAAAAGCAGTTCTTGAAACTTGAGAGCTAGTCATCATGTGTATAATAGCAGTTTCGCGATATAGGTTGAGGAACAAGGCATCATTGCGATGTCATGTCATTAATGTAGATCCAAGTCATCCAAAATAGTTACACATTTTTATCGTAGCAAATATATTCAAAGTATTAATTGGTTTTGTTTGATCATTGATTTTTCTTAGGTAGGAAGCAAAACTAGATTTATTGTTCTAGTTGTTGGATTCTTGTTTGAGTTTATTATCGTTGTGTCATTAATTGCAAGGCATTTTATTGAGTCAACTCCCAAGTCTTAACTTTTCGGTTTTTTTATTAACCGAGTCAACTCTTAACTTTCTCGGACACTTCATTGTTCTTCTTCAACAAGTACCCAAGGCAAATAGTGTTTTTGTCTTATTAAAGCAATTGTATAATTCCTGGCTACTGCTCCGTGTTTTCGTAACCTTTTTCCTTTTCATTTCCCTATCAACACAAACTGAAGGAATGAACCTTCTCAATTTCTATTTATAGACTTGATTTTTACTCTTTTTCTAAGTTCATTTCATTCTGATATATTCCAGTAAAAAAATGGTGCAACAACAGTCAGAGTCCAAGGATGAGCTTCTGTTTCAGCAAGTGAGTTACAATGACGTCGAAGCTATCAAATTGCTTCGTCGTGAAGGTGCAGGATTCGAGGTATTTCTTCTTCCTCTACTCCATCGTTTTTGTGTGTAAATTTAAGTTATTGATAACCTCATAACCAAATCGTTTTTGACATTTAATAACCCACAACATAGGACGTTGGCTTTACCAAAGATGTCTTTATTTTAGGAGTATGTAAATATTAAGACTGAAATATTTCATGAAAAATCCCCCTGATAAATTGAATTGATGATAGTATACAATTATTTGCAAACGTGTATATTTTTTATTTATAATACGATGACTTTTTCCATAATATTAAATTGAAGTGAGAGTAGTAACGTTAAGTTTAATAATTATAATGCTTTCATTATTAAATTGCAATCGTTTTTTAGTAAGGATAAAAAAAAAAATTCAACTCAAATTAAGACTACATGGTATTGCATTTTACATCTTTCCATCGAACAGTTGCTATTATAAAAGAAAATAGTTACATCTACGTGTACTTAAATTAAACCAATTCGATAACTTGTACATGCAAACTCCAACTAGTTTAGTGGTTTTAGAGACGATATTACTTATTGATATAAATCTTGGGGACTAGATATCAAGCCATTGAAGATGGAAACTTTAAGATAATCAAGGGATCCCGATCAAATGTCTCCGTCCACCGTTAAAGCTTTTTACTGGTTCTCGCCTCTTAACATTGACGTACTCATGCATCATCTATGATTCAGGATGTAGCGTACATTGTTCCAATTCCGGAAGAAGACTCTACAGGAACAACGAGCATGGTAGAAGATACAACCGGCAACATGGCCTTTGCGGTTCAGACCAGACTGAGAAACTTATGCCTAATTCGTGAGGACAGAGATAAGATGCTATGTGCAAGTTGTGGACGCACTGGTCATTTGGCTGAGAACTGTTCATATGTCCGATCAAGAGGACAAGCGCAGGATAAAACCAAAGGTTAGGATTACAAAAATAAAATAAGAAGGCATTCGATGGTTGTTTTATGATAGTGGTATTTTTAGGGTCAACAAATTTATCTTGTTGATTCTATAAGATACTAACTGTTTAGAAAATACTGCCATTTGCATTGGATCGACCCTCACTGCACCCCGTCCTTTGCTTATCTTCCATCCCTTGGTTAACTTCCGTGGTAGTGAGACCTTCCGCAGAACAAGCTCTCTCAATCTTGGGGTCGTGGAGTTTCTCTTGATTTTTTTTCTCTTCGTAAGGTCGTGCTCGGACTGAAGAACATGCTCGTGGAACCTGCTCTGGTACCACGGGTGTCTGCCTCAGTCAATGTCATGGTCAGTGACAATGATTGTGTTGGGCTCAGCGGACTTAGTGACACCAATGACTACTATATATTTCATCTAATATATATATTTTTTTTTTGGGAAATACGCTTGTTTATCATGTGTTTATCTTAAGTTCACACTAAAACAGACAATACATCTAGAACAAGAAAAGGTTGACAAAAAAAGAAGATTAAAGTTAAAAATGTCTTATAAATGACAGAGCTAGTATTATCACTATTATGTAGACCACGACTGTCTGACTCATCCTTGTAGGACATACTCGCCCAACATTGTCATTGGAATTTTCAACCAATGGCACATTCGGTGAACACTTTGAATTTTGTGTTGCTACCGAAGTCGGTGGCCAAAATCGTGACCATGGAAAAGTCAGTGGTAATTACTGGCCATTTGCTATTAAACTTCAAACTGATCATGGTCAAATATGTATATCTTAGCTTGAAAACCCCATCAAAACTAGTAATTAATTATACTAGGAGATAAAACTGTATAATATTAATAAAATATACCCTCTAAATTCTTAGATCAATACTTGGTTGACAAAATGTTTTTGGCCATGGACTAGTTTAAATATAGACAAATTGTTTCCTATTATGTTCCATAGTTCTCTGAATAGTCAAGTGATCAAAGTTACTAACTTGAACAATGATTTTTTTTTTTTTAAATAGCATATCGATCTTTCATAATTTTAAACGATTAGATTAATTTAGGCGCATGTTCATTTTCTCTCGTGAGTCCACCTACAAGAAACGTGAAAAACTTCACGAGTTTGAGCTCTATTGAAATTGGAATATTCATCTATAATCTCTTATATCTTTACTTAACATATTCATCTACAATTGGTTATAGATCATTAATTTTCATTTACATATTTGATCATTGCAATGGCCAATGGAACTTTTATTTCGATAAAATTCAACAAAATTTAAAGGGGACAGACAGTCTTCGGTCACATTCCATAAGTCGCTTTCAAAGAAGACGTAGAATTTAAAGAGTTAGGGAGAGAAAAATCGCCAAAGGAACGGTTCTTTAACAACACTAAGTCACTAAATCACTATAAATAGACAACGAAACCATCCTCAGTTTCATCACAATAACTCAAACAATGTCGTCAACAAAACTCATCATCTACTACATCACTTTCTTCTTATCTCTCCTCCTCCGATCCTCCTCGGCCCAAAACATCGTAAAAGCTACCTATTGGTTCCCCGGGAGTGAATTTCCTGTCGCTGACATTGACTCTTCTCTTTTCACTCACCTTTTTTGCGCTTTCGCTGATCTCAATCCTCAAACCAATGAAGTCACTATCTCCTCCACGAACCAACCAAAATTCTCCACCTTTACACAAACCGTCCGGCGAAAAAACCCTTCCGTGAAAACTCTTTTGTCTATCGGTGGTGGTGGAAATGAGAGTATATCAGCCGCGTTTGCTTCCATGGCAAGTAACCCTAACTCTCGGAAAACGTTCATTGATTCTTCGATTACGCTGGCAAGATCGAATGGGTTCAATGGTCTCGATCTAGATTGGGAATACCCGAAGACTGAAACGGAGATGAACAATTTCGGGACGCTACTTCAAGAGTTGCGATCCGCGGCTACGGCAGAGGCCAGTAGCAGCGGTAACCCGCCTTTGTTATTGACAGCTGCGGTTTTCTACTCGTCGGATCACTATTCAGCAATATACCCGGTTCAAGTCGTTGCCAACAGTTTGGATTGGGTTAATCTT
The DNA here is from genome assembly GCF_000633955.1 of Camelina sativa. Lineage (NCBI taxonomy): Eukaryota > Viridiplantae > Streptophyta > Magnoliopsida > Brassicales > Brassicaceae > Camelina > Camelina sativa. Next base: position 13,382,446 of record NC_025696.1, read on the forward strand.
ATGGCTTACGATTTTTTTTATAGATCGGATTCATCAAATATAACTGGTCCACCGGCCGCTTTGTATGGCCCTTCAAATACAGGTACTACTCTAATCGAGCTAAAGCAAAGACAGTCACATTAGTCTTTATTTTCATTAAATAATTAAGAATACTTATATACAAAGGGTGACTATAAATTTAGTGAGTGGAATTGTTATATAGTTAGGTTTTTGCTATGTTACATAAACTTTCATTTTGGTTTAGTGAGATTCTCTTCGGTTTTATTATCAATATACTGAATAAAAAAATCAAATTTAGTTAAGATTTTATATAGTTTAGTTACAAAAACCGGTTAATTGTCTAATAGGTCCAAGCGGAGACGCGGGAGTAAGGGCGTGGACTCAAGCTGGACTTCCCGCGAAGAAAGCAGTGTTGGGGTTTCCATTTTACGGCTACGCGTGGAGTCTCTCAAACGCCAACGCTAACAGCTACTACGCTGCAACCACTGGACCAGCGATACTACCGGGAATGCCAGAGGCCGGTGCGATAACTTACGGTCAGATAAAGAAGTTTATTATGGATAACGGGGTAACACCAGTTAATAACTCGACGGTTGTCGGAGATTACTGTTACGCTGGTACTACTTGGATTGGTTATGACGATAGTCAGAGCATTGTGACGAAAGTTAGATACGCTAAGGAAAAAGGTTTGCTTGGTTACTTCTCGTGGCATGTTGGAGCTGACGATAATTCAGAACTAGCTCGAGCAGGTTCGTTTTTCCTCATTTTTTTCTGTATTTGCATTGCATCACAACAATATAGAGAAGATGATATATTTTTAAAATGCTATACGTTTTGTTCCTAAACATTAAACCAAATGGGTTCAAACATGTTTTGGATAATTTTACCTCTCTAACTACACATGTTGTTATTTATAACGTGATAAATCATTTATGGTTATTATTCTTTTGATAGATTGTTTTCTAGCTCATGTGGAAATATATAAAATATACTCTAATTGCAAATGTCATTTATATTAATTTTAGATTCATTATTATTATTTAACGTGTTAAATACTTATATATATATATATATATATATATATATATATTAATTTAAGAGAATACTTATAAAATAATGCACTGAAATTTTATCTAAATATGAGCTGCATCTTTTGATTGATGAGAATTTGTTATATAGATTTATATAGATTTATTTACACAACTGCTATACATTATTATTTTTTATATGAATCCAAATCAGTAATATTTATGTGTTTTTGTGGAATTTTGGGTTTCACAGCGTCACAGGCATGAGATGTGTCGGCAACCACCAGAATTATAAGGATATTGCAAGTAAAGAAGTAATGGCCTTTTATTATACAAAATAAAAAGCTTGCTTAAAAAAGTTGTTTACGAATATGGCCCTACTCTATGTAAAACTTGAGTTCATATTTATTTTTATTTGCCCCAAAAAAAAAAAATGTTCATATTTATTTTTATGTCATCGATCGACAACAAAGGCACCGACTACAAAATACATTTGTCCAACTAATTGCAACGCGTGGAACTAATTTTTTTTTTTAATACACATAACTTCTTTATTAATAAAAGAATCATAGCTATTAGTGTACAGTGTAACTGAGATACAGCCAGGAATATACGAATATATAGTAATTAAAGTTTGAATTGAAACAGCAGCTCGTTGATTCTTGGCAAGTTGATCTGCGGGCTGGTATGTGTTCCCCGGTGTCCAAGTATATTCAATGGTTTCAAAGTTCTCTTCCCATCGCTTGATCTCATAAATCCAATTGAGATCGTCATATCTCATATTGCATCCTTGTAAAATATGCACCAATTATTGATTATCTCCTTCAAAAATCACTTTTGTAAAATATGCAGCCATAAGTGCTTCATAGCACCAACATGGATTAGCATGACCCCTGCGTGGAAGTAAATTATTAGTATTTTACAAACACGTTTGAATTACAACGTACAAATATGTATTAATTCAATTTTAACCCAATTGTAAAAACTAAACTCACGTATTAACTTATGATCTTGATCTATACGAAATGAGATATTATTTATATGAATCCAATTTTTGAGCATAAATGGCTCCACACGCATAGCTTAATAAAGTTCCCATATGTTGAGTCATGTGTGCATTTTTTTTTTGTTGAGTCAAGCATAGACTGTTGCAACTATATGAATTACTTGGCATCCAGAAGGAATACGTTGTAGACTCTCCTAGGCAGTAAAATGATGCACACTTGGGAACAAACACAATAAGACTTTCCTAGGCAGTAAACTTTGTTCGTTAAATTGGTTGAAAAAATCAGAGCAACAATAAACACAAATATACAAAGACTAGTTAGGTGCTTCACAATTATTATCTTTCCTTCATATTTTTTTTTTTGTGTGACCAAGACCGTTATTTTGTAATTGCGTTGTCTGTTCAAGTAAATTTGTAAAAAATAAAGAGTATGGTGTATGTCACTAACTTCCAAAATAAGGAGTATATATTTTGTTTCCAAGAATCTCATTTCTTCTAACATACATCAGTTCTGCAGTAAGTAGAAAACTTAGTGCCTTTATTGGCACCGATGAAACACATAAACATAGTTTTTAATCATACAAATAAGGCTCTAGATCAGTACAAATAAGTAAAAAGGCTTCTTGAAAGTTGGAACTTCCCTTCTGACCTAACATATTAGAATTAGTCCCGAGCTGTGAGTTGGAGCAAGACCATTACGTTTGATTTTATCAAAATTTGTAAGTACTACCTTTTGAATCTAAATACAGTGTTGCTAGTACAACGATGTGAAGAGACGTGGCAGGTTAGCAAACTATGGTACTTTAGTCAATAACGAAACTGATACAAGATACAATCACAAAATAGTGAAAACTATGCGAATAGTGAAGTCCAATATGTTGAGTCCTAAGCCTAGTCTTTTGCTGATGCTCATAATGAAACTGCATTTGTTTATTTTTAGTGTCTTTTTTTTTTTTTTTTTTCCATCAAGTCGAGAGAAAATGAACCAAAAACATGTTCAAAAGCTTTGATAAATTTGGAAACCTACAGCTGCGGAAAGTGTTTTTACGCTAGGATGAACTACTATAAATATTTGTGTTGTTGTTTTCTCGTTAATGGTTTATAAATTATTGGATTAGATCCAAATCCAAACAAAATCCAAGAAAGAAACATAAGGGTTAAGGAATGGAATGACTATCGATTAATCTGTGTTTCCGTGAGATACAGTTCATATTATAATAATAATAGTAACTATGATAACCGCGCAGCGACATTTCATGATCTGGCCATGATCCGGCGGTGATCGGATATTATTGCTATGTCGGGAAGACGGGAACACGTTACACGTGGATTGTTTACGATGATAATCAGTGAACTGTGTTCAAAGTGACATACGCTAAGCAAAAATCTGCTTGGTTATTGCGGTCTCTCTCGTGCAGGTTCGTTATTAATGTAACTTATAATCAATAAACTATATATATATTTTTTACCATACGGTTCAATTTGAATGACAACAACTGGAAATTTTACTATGCTGCAAATTTTGGTGATATTGTATATCTTATTCTTTTACTTTGAATATCAATAACGATTAGAATCTTTGGGTTGATCAGAATCTACAATACAATACATTCTTGAATTAAGAACGTTAAACTTTGGCGTCAAACTTTTTTATTTTTTTGGTATGTAACATCAAATTTCTAGTGTTGAATCTTAGATTCTTAGATAGTCCATAGTGTTCCAAAAGATGGCAGACATAACTCATATATACACAGGGCACATGCAGTTAGATCGAGATAGCTAGGGTTAGATACAAGTAGTTTCTAGTTTTTAAAATTTTCATTTTCTTGTTTACTTTGATTTCACGTAAACAAGAATAATAATTAAGCAGACAGAAAATGAAACAAATAAACAGAAATGAATAAGTGATGTTAAGCTACTTGGATACAACATATGATGTCACACCATACCTGAAGACTTTTAAAACTTAAGCATAAACACGTAATACAATATATTTATATATATATATCTTATATAATATGAGAAGGTTTTTCTCAACTTTTGCTAAGAAGATGACACTTGGCTTAATATATTTCTGACACCTGTATTTTTTTTTTTTGGACCTAATTAACTATATTTTGGACATAATTAACTACAGGCCCATAAAACCAAAAAAAAAAAAAAACCATCAACATTTCATTCCTCCCTTTTTTGATCAGAAACATATGCAGCCTCCAAAAATCTAGAACCACCTTATATCAGTGTGTGGTTGGTTTCATCTCGGAACTAAACCAACAATTTATTAAATTTATAGGTTTGAATTCTTGGATTTAATTTCTGTGTTTGAATCTTATATAATTTTCATGGACACAAGCGGAATCAAATTTAATTAAGATGGTGGGATGATATTGTTTAAGTAAATTAGTTTTGTTTATATAAAATTAAATTTTTGAGCTTACTTTCTGGAAAATTACGTAAGATTGTGAGATGTTTTTAATCTAATTCTATAATTATTATGTTCGATTCACACTTATTATTTCAAACGTCATGGTATTTTTGAATTACATAAAATTTATTAGTTTTCATATTAGGAATTTCAGAATAAATTATGAACATAATCAGTTATGTTTTGATTTGAAATAATATCATCATTTTATGCATTGCCTTATATCTACCCACAATTTTCCTCAATTTTCATTTTTGTTTATATTACTTCTCATTTTTAACTTATTATTTTGAAACACTTGCCAATTTATGATCATTAATATTTTATTGCAATCTCTTCTCTCTCTTAAAGGCTCAAACATTCTATAAAGTTTGGTTTTTTAAAAACAACCTATTACCATACAAACACATCCTCTTTCATACTATTGTGAAAACAAAAACATTTACTTTCTATTCTATCCTCGATTCAATCTCCAACAAACAACAAAACACCGATAACAATAGTATTGTTGTTCGGATCATCCGTTTTTGGGAAGTTCCTAACTTCAAAAGAAATATTATCTACTAAGTCTTGAATATTTTTTTCCAAAAATGTAAATGATTTTTATTATTGTTCATCTTTTGATGATTTATGCAATCATTTTAAAATATTTATAAAAGAAAATAAATAATTGTATGTGTATTTGATTTTAAAAGAATTTTAATATATAGTAATGATGGACGTCACATTCTTAGAGTAAGAGTTGAAAGAAACCTTACTATATTATATAATCTAATAATAAAGTAAACTTTTCTTTTGACAAGCTCCAAAAGATTGTCATTTGATGCTCTCTTCTTTCACAAGTGTCATTTTGTTTCTTAAAATTTTTAGTATAACAAATTTATTCAATTGAATTTACATAACAAAATTTTCTCTTAACAAATAGTTTGATGATTAAATAGTTTAAGGACATAAGATTATAATATATATATTTAGTTGTATAGGATAATCTCGAGTAATAATTTGCTGTTTTATTTCCACACTTTAATCTAAATAATTCACATGATCTTGATATTACATTATTTCATTCCATTTTTAAAATAAACTAAAGTATATTTAATACATAATTTCTAAATAACTAAATGAGAATTGAATATATTTTTTGTGATAAAGAGATAACTGTATATATGTCTGTTTAAAGACATGAGAAGTGAATATATATTTAAATTCATGATTTGATTAGCTAAGATGTCCTTTCATAGATCTATATTAATAATTTATAACTCTTGGATATATATTTAAAACAATAGACAATTTTAGTTATTAATTCACAATAATGTATTTTTATAAACCTGACACATTTTTTATTAACTTTTTTATTCCATCTCATCAATCCCATATTTTGTACTCTCATTTTTGTAACTTTCATAATATTTATAGTAATGCAATGACTGATTAATAACAACATTTAGAAATATTACATATCTAAGAAAATATATTAATATGTAATGATTGCATATCTATAACTCTCACATAGTTATAATAATAAATATTCCAGTTTTAACTTAGTTGTCTTTTAGATTTTCATGAAAATATTTGGTGAATATTCCAGTTTTATCCCTCCTGTTTTAAAGTTTCGACCAATAAAATATTTTATGAAGGGTAAAACAAACAATTTAATAGTTCGTTTTTAAATTTGTGTGAGAAAACATTAAACGACAAGTAAAAGACCAGAGGAAGTATAAACTACATTTATCTAATAGATAGAAATTGATATAAAAAATTTTTCCATATGCTCTTAGCTACAATTTTTCTTATAAATAGAAAGAAAAACATTTTACTAACCCTCATATCTCAAATCTCACACAATATTTTTATTTAATCAATATTGTCGTAACTAACAATCTCTAAAATCACAAAAATATTTTAAAATAATGTAAACTAAATCCGTGCGTAGCACGGAGTGACTACTAGTATATATATATTATAATCAATGTAGCCGGTTTGGTACATAATCTAGTCACGGTAAATGTTATAGATATGTAGACGATGACGAAAAATAATAATTAAGATATTATCATTTTTATGGACTATAATCAAGTCTTTTGTTATCATTCTTTTATTTTTTCCGCCTCCATAGATGTTGTTATTAGAGCATATTCTAAACAACTACAATAAACATAATCACACAGGTTCATCATGTATTTGACATATTCAATGATAGATATATTATTTAATAGCTTCTTCTTCTTTTTTTTTTTTCAGCAAAAGATTAGCTCAGATGAAACAATGCGAAGGGAAATTGTTTACATACAAAACCTTATGCGGAGATGTGCGCGCATAGCGTGCCAGAAGATCCGCTTTTATATGTGCGTCATATTTTAGCCAATGGTGTGATCAAGATTACATACTCTATGTAACCCATCTGAGAAGTAATTCATCATTGTTGCTATGGCTTTGCTTTAATTCTCTAAGAATCATGGTATTAGTATCCCGTTTGGCTTTGTTGTTTGAACCATCTTACTGGAAGTCTATGGCTTATGGATCCCGACTCCAAGATGTATGTTATGTGTTTACGGCTCTGGTCTGTCCAAGAACCTTTCTCACCCTACGACATCTCCAGCAATTATCCGTAAGATGTTGAGGCCTCTAATACTTGCTCAAAATTTTGTCAAGCTACTTCTCCATCCGACAAGAAGCTCAGCTCTGACACCTTCTTTAACGCCAACTCGTCTTATGACAGTGGCTATCTCCTCATCCATTGACTTGTTCATGGAAGAGCGGATCGACAATCTTGATCTCACATATACCAAGCTCTTCCAAGAATTTGGCTCAAAGCTCTCAAGAACCTATTGTCGATTGATCTTACCTTTGCTTTATCTTCTTTTTATTTTGGCATTGGGGAATGCCCTTTTATGAACCTTACAATGCTTGTCTGAACCTTAACTCTTTTTGAGTAATGAAATGCAAGTGTTTTGACAAAAAAAAAAGATAAGGAAAAAGAAGAAAACTCCTCCATGTCCATCTTTATATCATCAAGATACGTCGAGAACGCCGGCCAGTCGTGTGGCGAAGACACCATCTTCACCAAATCAGCGCAATCTGAGTAGAACGCCACATCACGGTAGTCATGTCCGATCATGCAACGCATCGCCCAAATGAAAGCTTCCACTTCAGCATGTAAGGGGGAAAGACTTCGCCGAAAGTTAGTTGCTCCCCTGCTTGGCTTCAGATCCTTAGAATGGGTACAAAACCATCCGGCTCCTGCGAAACGATCTCCTGACTTCCAAGAGCCATCAACGAAACAACGATAGCCTGAGAAGAACATGGGAAGGGAAGTGTTTGGCCCCCGTAAACGAGAGTCCGCAACTGTTGTCTGGACAGTTGGAACCACATCTTCACCCTCCTCCTGAGCCTTGATCCAGGACAAAGCCTCACCTATTGTAATAACTTTTGTTTACATATTTCAATTAACTTGACTTTACATGTCTAATACTCTAATAGTAAGTTTAATTTTCAAAGTTTTTTTAATAGCAAATATATCAATAATATATATATATATAATTTTTAAAATCTAAATTTTTCTGTATCTGATATAATTAAATTGTTCAACTAAAGAATCAAACTAAACTGGATATACATGCAAACTTATAAAGTTGTGATGCTTCTTAAGTTAAGCTTTATTTTTGTTTTATTTTTAATAGGTTTCTCTTGTTCAAAAATTTTCGCCGATTTAAAACGATAAATACATACCTTTTCTGTTATTAATTGAGTAATATAGTCCATCTTTTTTGGGTGCCTAGATGTCTGTTTTTTAAAATTCGAATTACTACATATGCAAAAAAATGTTTTAGATTTTAAAAATTTTAGTATTAAAATCGTTTTCCCAAAAAAAAACATATATTAAAATCTATTTATTGTATTTGGTTATTTAGATAGTACGGAATCAATTGTAAATGTTATTTGGATACATTATAAATATTTCTCTATTCCATATTTATCCTTAATGAGCTTTAATTCTGCTTTGTTTTATAAAACAATGAAACTTTATGTAATAACTTACAATACTCAATGTTTTGTATAAAATGTATTTCATAAATGTTAATATAGATACAATAGGATCATATAGTATAAAAATTAGAAAAAAATAATTTTTCTATTGAGTATTGACACAGTTAAGATAATAAAATAAATTTTAGTTTTCCTTTCTTAATTTTAGAGATACTTGTCATACCCTAATTAGCGCATTTATAAACATTCCCAATAAGATAATATATAGTAATGATTATGTCCAATTAATATATGTAAAAAAAAAAATCTACTCTCCAATCTAATCACTATTATTGAAATGCATGTGAAGTTGTTAACCAATTTACCAATATATTGTTAGACAAATAGAAAAATCCTAAGCTGAAAGTCTAATACCACACTAATCGGGTGTGTATGTGTAAAATCATGTATTCATGACAGCCATAGTATGCATACATAATTAAAGTTACCGTGGAGTCGTCCCCTTTTTTTGAAAGGCCAGCAAAGACGTTACTACCATAAATTAGGTTTTATACGTTACAAGAAATGTTTTACATTAAAAAGAAAAAAAACGTTACCAAAAGTGTTAATATCATTAAGGGAATGTTGGCGATTTAGTATGTTTTAGAAACTTAATTAGAAAAATAATACGTGTACTATTCACAATTGGAAAGAAAGACCGTGTGAGAGAGAGCTCGACAGAGATAGCAAATTTGGTGGGTCAGGATGTTCTGGGTAACTTTTACTAATTAACCCTGCTCCAATTGTTTTGCCGAGGAAAAAGTTTTTTTTTTTATTATGAGGAGGAGAGAAAAGTAGTTTTTTTCTTCTTTTTTTTTACGCTCAGATTTTTTTTTTGTTTGTTCTTTTTCTATTTTTTTTGTATTCTCCTTCCATCTAAAAACTAAAATATTAGTCAATAATTTTTTTTTTTAAAACCAAATTCCAGATATAAAAAAAAACTATGTTTTTTTCTCCATTATTTGATATGCATTTTCTCTATTATTTGAAATACTAATAAACCTTAATGTTAAATACATTCCAGCAATATTTGTGGATGGTTCACACTTTCCAGCAATATTTGTGTACGGTTAACCCCATCCAGTATATTAGATAGATTCAACCGTCCAATAATATTTGTGTACGGTTTAAATATCCAACATGTTGGATAGATTCACAAGTTTCAGCAATATTTGTGTACGGTTTAAACCATCCAACATATTGAATAGATTCACACCTTCCAACAATATTTGTGTACGGTTTAAACCATCCAGTATGTTGACTAGATTCACACCTTCTAGCAATATTTGTGTACGGTTTAAACCATCCAGCATATTGAATAGATTCACACCTTCCAACAATATTTGTGTACGGTTTAAACCATCCAATATATTAGATAGATTCACACTTTCCAGCAATATTTGTGTACGGTTTAACCCATNTAAAACCAAATTCCAGATATAAAAAAAAACTATGTTTTTTTCTCCATTATTTGATATGCATTTTCTCTATTATTTGAAATACTAATAAACCTTAATGTTAAATACATTCCAGCAATATTTGTGGATGGTTCACACTTTCCAGCAATATTTGTGTACGGTTTAACCCATCCAGTATATTAGATAGATTCAACCGTCCAATAATATTTGTGTACGGTTTAAATATCCAACATGTTGGATAGATTCACAAGTTTCAGCAATATTTGTGTACGGTTTAAACCATCCAACATGTTGAATAGATTCACACCTTCCAACAATATTTGTGTACGGTTTAAACCATCCAACATATTAGATAGATTCACACTTTCCAGCAATATTTGTGTACGGTTTAACCCATCCAGTATATTAGATAGATTCAACCGTCCAACAATATTTGTGTACGGTTTAAATATCCAGCATGTTGGATAGATTCACAAGTTTCAGCAATATTTGTGTACGGTTTAAACCATCCAGTATGTTGAATAGATTCACACATTCCAGCAATATTTGTGTACGGTTTAAACCATCCAGTATGTTGAATAGATTCACACCTTCCAGCAATATTTGTGTACGGTTTAAACCATCCAGCATGTTGAATAGATTCACACATTCCAACAATATTTGTGTACGGTTTAAACCATCCAACATATTAGATAGATTCACACTTTCCAGCAATATTTGTGTACGGTTTAACCCATCCAGTATATTAGATAGATTCAACCGTCCAACAATATTTGTGTACGGTTTAAATATCCAGCATGTTGGATAGATTCACAAGTTTCAGCAATATTTGTGTACGGTTTAAACCATCCAGTATGTTGAATAGATTCACACATTCCAGCAATATTTGAAACGAAAAATATATTAATAAATATTTGAATAATTAGGTTATATTATTTTCAATGTAAATAGGTTTTATAATATTAAAATTACTACCAATCAATGAAAGTTATAGTAGCCAGTGGTTAAAGCTAAACGACTTAGTATATTAATCTGGGTTTGAATTATGCTAGATTCATATTAAATTTTTTGTTTAAATTAAAGGGATAAAATTGTAATTACAGGCTTCTTCTTCTCCAACAAAACCCTAATGTCGTCGCCGATTCCTGTATTTTTTTTTTAAACAGTTTTTCCTTTAAACTTAACCAAAATTTATAGATCTATCATTAACTTAGAAATTTAACCAAAATTCGATGTTTAACGTGGTTTGTCTTTAGATATCATTCATTTTTAAGGAGGAATGAAAGAAAAAAGATTGAATTATTTAAGAAAAAATTAGGAGATGAAGTTAGTTTGGTGGGGAAGGTGATGGACTAAGAGATAGAAGAAGAACAGAGTTTGCTATTTGGGATTTAAATGAGGAATCTTTAATCTTTCTCAATTGAACTTTTGTGATCCACCATTTGGGCAATTGTGTAATTATGAACGAATCAGAGAAATCATGACCTTTGGCTTGTGTCTCGTAGAAGACAATGGAAAAAAGGGTAATGGAAAGAAAATTTATTATTTTATGGAAATTATTAATAAAATACTCAATGGCATTAAATCGTAAATAAGCTATATTGGTGAGGGGTTGTAAGTCAAAGAAATAGTAGAGCACAGTGATTTATGTGGGTTTTCCTAATTATAAATAGTAAATGTACTACTTTTCAAATTATGTTTCGAAAACGTACTAAAATGCATAATATCCCTATCATTAAACAAGAATACATCAATTAAGATATGAATGAGCTTCGTAATTAGTGTCACAACATTTAACAAAGACTTTTTGTTTTCCAAGTCAATTAATTCAATAATTGAATTTGTCTGAATTCTTTTGACTATTTCAAATATGTCTTCCCAAAATCACTATAAAGAGAGAAGAGAAGCACCCTCTTAGTTTGTATAGCACTACTACAAAGCACTACAAACAAAGAAACACAGAAAAATCATTTTATCAAAAGACTTTGAGACCACGATGAATTCTAATGAGATTTCCTCCTCCGTGGTAAAAGCTTCGTACTGGTTCCCAGATGGAGAGAACCAGGAACAGGATCCCAGAACTTCGGCCCAAACTATTCCCTCAGATCTCTTCACTCACCTTTTCTGCGCCTTCGCCGATCTCGACGCTACCACCCACGAAGTTTTTGTCTCCGGAGCGCATGAGTTCATATTTTCCACCTTCACTGAAACCGTCAAGAATCGAAATAAATACGTGCAGACCCTCTTGTCGATCGGCGGAATAAGTGCAAACAATTCTGCGTTTGCGTCCATGGCAAGTAAACAAGAGTCTCGGAAATTGTTCATTGATTCTTGGATTTCGATCGCTAGAGCAAAGGGATTCCATGGTCTCGATCTAGCCTGGGAGTACCCAAGCAATAAGCATGAGATGAAAGACTTTGGGCACCTAGTTAGAGATTTGCGATCAGCGGTTGATGCCGAGAGCATACTCACCTGCAAACCGACTTTGCTGTTGACGGCTGCCGTTTACTACTCATCGGTTTACAAGAAGTATACATACCCAGTTAAAGTGATGGAAAAAAGCTTGGATTGGGTTAATATCATAGCCTATGATTTTTACGAGCCGCTGTCGTACTCCCTATTTACCGCTCCAACCGCCGGTCTCCACGTTTCTTCTAACAACGAAGGTATAATGAAGCGTTGTATATATTTCCCAACCATTCAAATAATTAGTTTTCTATTTTTTTTTTTTTTTTGGCATAACTGGAATAGAATTTGGTAATTTGGTTGATAGGTCCTACTCCAAGCGGCGATTCTGGTTTGAAACAGTGGATTAAGGATGGACTTTCGGAGAACAAAGCAGTCTTGGGATTCACATACGTTGGATGGGGTTGGACTCTCGAAAACGAAAATGATACCGGTTATCATGCGCCCGCCGCCGGAGTAGCCAAACATGAGGGCGTATCTGAGGACGGTTCTATAAACTATGCTCAGATAATTAAGTTTATAGGGGATGAGGAAGCAACATACGCTTATGACTCCAAGGTTGTCGGACATTATTGCTTCGCCGAAAAGACTTGGATTGGGTACGAAGATAAGCAGAGCGTGGTGACGAAAGTGAAATACGCTGAGCAGAATGGTCTGCTTGGTTACTTTGCCTGGAACGTTGGAGCTGACGATAACAGTCTTCTATCCACCGCAGGTTCGTCTCCCTCTAGTTAATTTCTTATCGGATAAATTAACCAGTACCGACTCTCTTATATATGTATTTTAAAATATTTCAGCATCCAAAGCATGGGGTATTATCGGAGGAGTTTCCACAACGAAATGTGAATAAAGAAAGAAATAAATAATAAGAGGTGAAACTCGCCGCGTTAGTATTCCACTCTTGTTACTCGTTTTTTTTTGGTTTGTTCTCAATATTTTCTATTCTGGTTCAAATTTCTGAATCTCTTCATGAACTTTATCTCCCTTAAAAGTATTGTCGGAACACAATCTGAGCTACATAGGACGACGGTGGTGTTTGGTGACTACCCTTCCACTTTTCCCTCTGATTGTTTTATATTTGCCGCAACCGCCTATCTTTTCCAGATCCGGATTTGCTCAGACCCCTTTAGAAGAATCTTCACACTAGGTCTAGGTATGTTGCATCTTTAGATGCTCTTATCTTTGAGTTTTAAGCTCCAAAATTGTAGTACTACCAAGCTTTGTAACATATTTGATATGAATGAGAAACAACTTTTTGTTACACGATTTGGGGACACCGAGGCTTCAGCAAAAAAAAAAAGGATAATCTGCAAAGCATATATGGGAGAGTTTTGATCCTCCACGAGATAGACTAATGGGTTTCCACTTTCTTATCCTAAATGGTTTATCAATCTGATGACACAAACTTTCCATATAAAGCAAAAATAGGTAAAGAGGCAATGGATCCTCCTGTCAGCGATTTCTTAATGGTTTAAAAGATTTAGTCCTCTCTCCATTCCACAAAACTGTCATTGAAGAACTTGTGATACATTGCATAATCCACCTTATCCACGTGTCTGGAAGCTTGACTGCTTGAAGAATATCTTCAACGAAGTCCCATCTTATACAACTATATGCTTTTTCCATAAAGTTTCAAAAACATCCACCCTTTTCTGCCATTTTTTTGCGTCTCATTGAATGAACCATTTCTTACACCACCACAATATTGTCAACACTCAATCATTATGGAATGAAGCTAGATTATATCGGTCCAATTAGCTTAGGCATCACCTTCTTCAACCTCATAACCATAGTTTCCGTATTATTTGTTTTGAACAAAGACTTACAAAGACTTATCAGCCTGAACTACAACAAAAAATTTCTTCTAAATACTCCAAAAAAAAAAAAGATTGAGCAAAGTACTCTCAATATTTGTCTACTTAAGAAAAAGTCAATAAAAAAAATAAAAAGTCCAATTATTAGTTTACTAAAATATCTTCAGTACAATAAAATAAGAGAGCAGTTTTGCAGCTGTTTAGACAACGATAAACAATTCAAGATGAGTTGAGGCAAATTAGATTTTTATGCTAAAAGGAAGCTACCGTCAAACTGTTAAATATAATAACAATTCTTACGAAATTGTTACTTGATGTATTCTGTATCATTTACGAAACTGTGCAAGACTTATAAATAATTATGTCGAATTTTTGTTTTTCTCGTTTTTATTAATAATTAGGTTCGGACATGCACGTACGTGCGAGATTGATTTCAAAAACTAAGTTTGTTATCATATTTATAATATATTACATATATGTGAGGTTATGTTTATCTTTTAGGAATGTTAACATTCATAGTGCAAACTCATACCAGTTTAGTATTCAATTTTTTTTTAATTCAGTTTGGAGAAAAAATGATCAAATTTGTTTTTTTATACGTAAAGACAACTATATTAAAAAGTAGCAAGAGAATGGTGATGTCTATTTGGGACAGAAAATAGTAAGAGAAAAGTGATATGTCCTGTCCTAAATATAATTTTCCATCTCATAAACGTTGTTTTAATAATAATTTATACATTTCATATTGTGTACTTTGGTCCAACATAGAAAGAAATAGGTAAGTGTTTCATATCTTTTTGTATGTGCGGGTTTTATTTTTAGATATTTTTATTTGGTATAACATATATAACAAAAATTTATATTGGTTTCAGTGCCGGCTCATCCATAAGGCGAGCAAAACAGCTGCTTTAGGCCACAAAAGGAAAAACAGTTTAGAAGACAAATATACAATTCCGTTATTATATATGCAAGCTATGTTATTGTAAATGTTATAATAATGTAATTCATTTACATATTTCTCTCCGACTCTACTACGTATGCAATGGACCAACATACAATTTTTTCCTTTTTTGCTTTCTTTCCCCCTCTTTTGGCATCAAAAAGTATATGTTTTTATGTTTTCCTTTATAAAAACTCGGTATTTGTTTTTGTCAAAGTTTTTTTTCTTCTCTTAAGTCCTTATTTTTTTTTTCTTATCATATTTTTCTTTTCCTAAATTTTGCTAACTTATTATGATAGATTATAGTTCCTTCTTCTCTTTCATACATGTAACTACCATTTTTCTCAGTTCTATGATTTTGATGTTATTTGGTTTTATGAAATAACTAAAAAAAGATATTTTTTTTAAAAAGTATATCAAATAATATTTTAATATCTATACTATACAAGATATATTTTAGTTTAATTTATTATATTAACTAAAAATTATTAAAATATCAAATTCACATGTTTTTAATTGCTTTAGGCCTCTAAATACCTAGAAACGGCCCTGATTAGTTTGCTTTCATCAAGTTTGTAAATGAAATAATAATCGTTTCACCAAAAATTTCATATCGACATGATAACAGACCTGAATCTAGTATAAACCGGGTTAATGATCAGCTATACTAATCTCGAGAACTATCAAACCAGATAAAAACAACAAAATATTAAAATTTCATGAACCGGATGGTCTAAATATTTGTATCAAGCGGGTCAAACCCGTCTTCTGTTCTTGCCACATAACTTATTACAATATTTTGATCCACAAAAAACATGTTCTGCGTAAGGCCGTAATCCACATGAGTAAATTGTATGTCCTCAACTATCGTGTTCGAATTTGCATTACCCAGAATTATCGACCGTATTTTATCTGAAATAATTTAGATATTGGTTTTTGTTTTTCGAATTAACCGTATGCGTTATTTCATGTCACAATATATGAAGTAAACAGGGAAAATTGAAACTAAATTTATCTATTTAAATAATTTTAAAGTTGAAATTAATATTTGATCCAAATTTTATTATCTCATTTTGTTACCTTTATTTAATTTCTCATTTTAATAAAACAAATAGTTTAATAATGTTTTTATTTTTTGAATTACCCGTTGTCGTAATCATTTTTTTAGACCATCTCCAATGTATATCTCTACTTTTTACTTTAAAATCGAGCATTTTTCCCTTCATTGTATCACTCTATTTTTGACTCTAAAATGAATTAGTGTAAAAAAAATATGGTTGATAATATAATTGCTCTAAATATAGAGTAATCCCATTATTTCTTCTATTTAATAGTAAGATATAGAATTTTGACTTTAAAATAGAGTGGAGTTGGAGATCTCCTTAGTATTTAATTGTAACGCTCTTAACCCGGAAACAATTGTGTGTTTGATGTCGAGCGACACCAAGGGGTGTCGGTCAACATTAGCAACGTTTCGGGTTAGACGATTTGTTTCTTTCTCCGGTTTTGTGTGGTTTAGAGATTTTGGAGAAACCCTAAATTTTTCTTATAAAAGAAAAACGCCCTCTTCGTTTTAGGGGTTCCCCTTCTCAGCCGTTTTACTGCCTAGAGAAGAGAAGAGAAGAGAAATTTGATATCTCTAGATTTTATGGAGGAGAGGAGATGGTTATGGGGATGGGAATGGAAAGGAGTTGGGTTGTTGTGGCGTGGAGGAGGAGAAGGAAGCACTGATGGTGGGTGGTGTTGCTTCTTGCTCCTATTTTGTCCCTAGTCCAAGGTAAGAAGTTGATCTAAAGTTTATCTGAGGTTTTGGGATGATTGTGGTGGATTTGTGATGGGTGAGATGAATTGGAAGGAACCCATGGGTTGTTTTCTTGGTTGTTGCCTTGTGAGGCTGTGTTATTTGTGATTATTCGTATTGGAAGCGAGCATTATGGAGATTTAGGGTTTTGCGCCCAAAAGAGGCTAAAGGAGAAGCCTAGATTGTGGTTGCAGGCATGGTGTCGAACGACACCATAGTGCAGAGCCGGCCTTGAAACCAGGCTGATGAAGCACAGGATTGTGGCCTTAAATATAAGATGCATTTTAGCGGCCGTTTTTCAAAAATGTTTCAATAGCCTAGTTGGCTTGTGTATGCGATTTCAAGTTTGAGGTTCTGTGTTCTGTCCTCCCCTCTTACAGTTTTATCACTTTACATTCCCCTTTTTCTCTATAGCTAAGTTATTAATCAGCCCATAATACATTTTGGCTTGTGGCCTATTATTACTCAGCGACGGCTCTGCCATAGTGATGTCGGTCGACACCAACACCTATAGGCGGACATCAAGAACTGGTTTGGGATGGCTAATTCGGAGCAACTCTTGGAGAATGAAACAGAGTCCGATTTGGCTAACATTTGGTGGGAGTTTAGTGGTGCTATAATCTTCATATCCAATGGTGGATTTGTGGAATGAACGGTTAGTTATTGAATTAACCGGATGTTAACATGGACGTTTTCTCGAGAAGTTTTGTGGCAAGGATTGGGTGTCCAGCGACACCAGCATGTTTTCGTGTTTTTGGATCGTAGGATAATGGTAGGAGTTAGGGTTTATCGAGGGTGGATCGATGGAGGTGATGTCGAGGGCGTCAATGTCGACCGACACTGGCAGGGTTTGATCAACACCAATGGTTAGCTCATGCGGAGCATGTTGTGTTAGCTTGGTTTCCGGCAAGAGTGTCGGGAATGCTTAAGCGTTTCTATGGAGAATTAATGGGTGAACCGTAGTTGTGGTTAATGGACTACAGAATGGCCAGTGTGGGTCAAAGCGGATCGTTGGTGAGGTGAAGTCCGTGGCTGAAGCGGAATGAAGTATTCTAATTCATCTCTCCTGTTACTTGGTCGTTTAGGGGTAGTTGGTTGTGCGACTAAGTACCAGATGAGGTGGTGTTCGCGATACGTGTTTTAAGTGAAGCTTGTTCCTGGAAATGGAAACAAGTGGTTTGTCGGGTTGGATGTTGAAGGAATTTGTTGCGGAGAGATCGGAGTCTACAAATGTAAGGTGCTTGTGGGATGAAGTACGTTTGTATGACCGTGTTTTGTGGATGCAAAGAATGGTTTAGTTGGAACTAGCCTGTATTTGTGAAGTTTTTGTAAGTAGCAATTTTTATATTGGTTGTCTCGTTGGAATTATGCAGTTTTGGTGAGATTGTTTCTTATGTGTCTTGTGCGAAGATTAGGATTTTGAATGCTGTGGTTTCAATAAAATTTCGATTGACATGGTGATAAAAAGGAATTGATGTAATTCAGATTGAGTTTATTATGAGATCGGCCTTTTTTCTCATGGGTATTGTAGAGATGGGACTTTCTTCCCGTGCTTATAGATTTAGGCATTCCTAAGATACTGAAAAGACAATATTGCCCCTCTCATCTAAGACTATTAATCGTCTCTCTTCTTCGTCGTTTGTGTTCTTTTCTCTCTAGTCAGCAAACCTAAAGACAATGTTCTGATCTCCTCCCTTCGACTACACATAAATAATCGCCCCAAACGAATTAGTTCTATACGAATGGCAATAGAGAAAAGCCTATAGAGAAGTAAGTTTCAGTTTCTAGGGTTTTAATTTTTCCTTTTTAATTGGGATTTAGAGTTTGACAGGGAAAGAGTGACAGAGAGTTCCGAACTTTCAAGTTGTATATGGTTTGCAATCTTACACTTCATGTCTCTCTAATTCAAAGGTAACAAAAGTCCAAAATCTCTTCCATTTTCCAACAACGGTTCATCCTCTTTCTCGCTTCTTTGTAACTAAGGAAGCCTTCTTGGCATCGCCTGACCTTGTAAGGTATAAGGTGTGTGGACTCTGTTCTTTGCTTGAGTTGTTCATTTTTTATTTTTGCTAGAGAAACAAATCAAATAGTTTTCTAAGTTCCGAGAGTAGTTAGTTAGGATGGTGTTATAAAAGAGAGAATTAAGGAATATAAGTAATCTGGTGTTGAAGATACAATAATTGATTTTATGTAAATACATAAACATTGTGATTCTGGATATTTTGTAACCTCAAGAATCAATTCTAAGAAATCAAAATCGTAGGGGTTTAGCCTGAAATTATGATCCCTCACTCTCTTTCTTAGCAAATCCGTTGGTCCATTTTTTGCATATTCTCTTGAAAAAAATATCATCGTTCAAGCTATATCATATTTTCCTTGTTACGATATTCTTCTTGCAAGAGTGAAATAAAGATCAAATAAGTACAATAGAACAACGATAGTTATATAAATCAGCCTCATCCTTAGAGGATCCATGGATGTTTATCTCCATTTTAAAAATCATTATTCGTGGATTTCATTATTGTTTCTAGTGGTTTTGCATATCTTTTTGATGAAGAAATAATAGTCGTTCATGCATTGGTAACCATGTTGTTAGTCATGTCCTTTACAATATGTGTGTTTCGTTTGGTGTTTCGGTTTCCTCAGTTGTACTTCCTTAGAGTTTAGTGTTATGTGGTTAACTGGCTACTTGGGTTCCCTCAGTTGTAGTTCCTTAGGGTTTAGTGTTCTGCGGTTAATTGGCTACTTGGGTTCCCTCAATAGTAGTTCCTTAAGGTTTAGCGTCCTGCCGTTAATTGGCTACTTGGGTTCCCTCAGTTGTAGTTCCTTAGGGTTTAGTGTTCTGCGGTTAACTGGCTACTTGGGTTCCCTCAGTTGTAGTTCCTTAGGGTTTAGTGTTCTGTGGTTGACTGGCTACTTGGGTTCCCTCAGTTGTAGTTCCTTAGGGTTTAGTGTTCTGCGGTTAATTGGCTACTTGGGTTCCCTCAATAGTAGTTCCTTAAGGTTTAGCGTCCTGCCGTTAATTGGCTACTTGGGTTCCCTCAGTTGTAGTTCCTTAGGGTTTAGTGTTCTGCGGTTAACTGGCTACTTGGGTTCCCTCAGTTGTAGTTCCTTAGGGTTTAGTGTTCTGCGGTTAACTGGCTACTTGGGTTCCCTCAGTTGTAGTTCCTTAGGGTTTAGTGTTCTGCGGTTAACTGGCTACTTGGGTTCCCTCAGTTGTAGTTCCTTAGGGTTTAGTGTTCTGCGGTTAATTGGCTACTTGGGTTCCCTCAGTTGTAGTTCCTTAGGGTTTAGTGTTCTGCGGTTAATTGGCTACTTGGGTTCCCTCAGTTGTAGTTCCTTAGGGTTTAGTGTTCTGCGGTTAATTGGCTACTTGGGTTCCCTCAGTTGTAGTTCCTTAAGGTTTAGTGTCCTGCAGTTAATTGGCTACCCACCGAAATCTTCACTCACGAGGTACATATACTTTAGTCAACGACTTTCTTTCTTTCTCTATAATTCTTCCTATTTTTGAGCTTATATGAAATGTTTGTATCAGGGTTTGCTCAGTATTAAGTATCTTCCTGAACAAATCAATTACATGGATGGTGGCATCGATTAGACAGTTGTAAAGACAAAGAAGTTCTTGAAGGAGTCGACATCTTAAGGGACTGATTCATCTATGTGATTTTCAGAGTTGTTGTATTGTTGTCTTCTGAGACTAAAGATAGAGTATGTAAATTTGATTTGTTTTTTTCTAGTTTTTGTTTTGGTATATAAGCCTGACTTTGAAAACCAAACGATTTGTTAATTTACGTTTTATATATGAAGATTAAATGTATTTCTCTTCTTTATGCTGGTTGTGATGATAATAAGGCAACAGAGATTTTAACAATAGACCACTTTCGCAATTTGAAACTCTTAACATTTGCAAATAATATGAATTGATTAAAGTCCTAATATTAAAAACCAAATCACCATCAATGGCTTGATCGATAAGGGATTCACAACGTCAGAGATAATAACAGATTCACAGCGTCGGAGATGCAGATATTGGGATTGATGTGTTTTCTCTTATGCCAAAGCTAATTGGAGTGATGGAGCTTTCTTGTTTTTAGGTTTTAGTGGTGATGCATCTTCAGTTCAGATTTGAGATGTTTAGATGAAGAATTTTGTTTTAAGATCGAAGAGAGAGTTTGTTCTTCAAGTATTGATCGACATTTTGATGCTTTAAGGACTAGATCCTGGTGATTGAAAGTCTTCGACATCAGAACAAGTTGCAGCGGTGAAAGAGAAAGGTGTTGAGCTGTCTCTCTTCCTCGTTAATTAGCCAAGGGTACAATCGTCCTTTTTCTTCACTAAAAAATACCTAAAACCGATAGCACGGATAGAAATGCCTAATCTCAAAGCTTTCTTGGAATAAAGGCCTATTTGGACAATAACCCTAATTCAGATTAGTGACGTGTTAATTTTTTGTTAAACCTTTAAACTATCAAACTGGAGAAAAAACTGTCAAAAATATAAAAACTTCTCAAAATTAGTTGAGTTCGTTTTTCTTTATTCGTAGTATAGATTTATATATCATAGCATATCATCTCATAAAAAATTTACAAAATTAGTTAATTTCTTTATTCTTATTATTTGACATATGGTTAATTTATATTGGTTTACATTTCTTAAGAAAATACTCTCAGTATTTGTCTACTTAAGAAAATGTCACTAAAAAAATACAAAGCCCAATTATTAGTTTACTAAAATATCTTCAGAAAAAATAAATACGAGAGTAGTTTTGCAGATGTTTAGACAACGATAAACAATTCAAGATGACTTGAGGCAAATTAGATTTTTTTGCCCAAAGGAAGCTATACCGTCGAACTGTTAAATATAATAACAATTCTTACGAAATTGTTACATGATGTATGCTATATCATTTACGAAACTGTGCAAGACTTACGAATAATTATGTGCGAATATTTTTTCTCGCTTTTATTAATAATAAATATTTTGTAAGGTATTAATTTTCTGGAGAAAAATATATCTACTACAAATATAGTTGTTTTCTGATATCTTATAAAAATTAAAGGCATCTAAAACTGTTTTTCGGATATAATTTAAAATTTAAGCAAATCAATTAATATTATGCTATACTAATTGTAAAGGACATAGTAACTATCATATATATAAAAAGTCTAGTCACAATAATTTTGTTATGTATTTGAATTGATAAATTGTTAGACAAACAGACTTGTTAGATATATAGACTATAACAAGTCATTTCGCTTTTATTAATAACTAGGTTTTCACCCGCGGTACACCGCAGGAATAAATTATAAATTAATATATTTTAAATAATAATTTTTAATTTATTTAGTTTTCAAATTTCTAATTAATTAAATTTTATCTAATTAATTTATAATTTTGTTTAGAATGTTTTTTCTTCTTCTTACGTTTTATACAATTTATAACCTAATTACATTAAATTTGTTATTAGGTAGAATATAAATTTTTTAAAACACTTAGTTTTGTTTTCTATAATTAAACAGAGGTATATGTCTATATGGTATAGTAGTGTGTATTTTTATGTGTATACATTTTTTTGGAATATTAAAAATGTGTTGTAGTATGTGTAATATTTTGTAATTCATATACTAAATAATTTATAAGTTAATGTTCCAAACTATGACTACAAATCTATAGTATATGAAATAAACTAATAGTTTTAGTATTGACTCTGTAGTCCAAATCCGCCATGCTAGGCGGATCACGCAACATGTTCAAAGATTTTTAATCCGCAAAAACTTATCATACGAAACCCGTGAAAGTAAAATATAGTATATGAGGCTAAAAGTCACTTTTTATCAAATCAGTTTTTCAAATTTTTAATAAACAATACATTTTCACTCACCTCCTTATAAAATAAGGAAATAAAATATGTATATATTTACAATTATGTTTGTTACCTTTTAAAACACTTATTTCTATAAAAAGTTCAAATATAAGTTAAGTTAATTTGTTTATTAAATTAATTATTTAATGTCAATGATATGCCTGTAAATAAGTGCAAACTTTAGGATTTATTTTATAAATGTCTCCAGAAATGTATATATAGATAGATTTTTTGTAACATATTAATTTCTAGAGAAAAATATAGTTCTACAAATATAGTTGTTTTCGATGAATACATACATATCGTTTAAGAATAAAAGGCATCTTAGTGGGGGTTATTGGTTTAAGATTTGAATAAAATTTTACAGATTTTAAATGTTATGTAGAATATGTTGTTATTAGATCAAGATTTAGTTAAACTCTGTTAAAGTTTAGTGTTATTAGTTTGTGATTTATAAAAAGTCATTTAAAATCTTAACAAATCTAGGTTATTGGATTCAGACTTTTATAAAGTCATTAAAAGTTTTGTGTTATTCAATTAAAACAAAAGAATCTATGATTGTTAATGAGTTCAATTATTATGTTATTGGTTCATGATTTTAGACACTTTCTTTACAAAATAAAGTCATGGAAAGTATCACAAAAATACAGGGACTGTTTGGAGGACTTTACAAGATTTTAGAAAACTAATCAACAAAACTCTCTAGCAATCTTTAACAATCTTTCACTTATTCATTTTTTATGATTTTGTTGAACTCTTCAAAAATCTTCATAAATCTCAAACCAATACCACCCCCTTTAATTTTTTTTTGATTAAATTTAAGCAAATCAATTAATAATTTGCTATAGTAATGGTAAAGGACTAAATTAGTTTAATAATTCATTAGTAAAATGTTTAGACAATCTCGCTTATAGGGAACTCAAACTTTAACTTTAACGTAAAATGAAAAATATCAATATAAATTTTATAATGAAACTAGCAATTGATCCGCGCTACGCGCGGTAGTTGGATTAAGGTGTATTCCAGTTTTGTTGTGTATATTATTTTTTTGGTTACGTAAATTCATCTTTACGTTTGTTTTGTATTTGATTTTGGTTGCTTTGTTGGATATTTTTTACAAAAATAGGTTTTTCAGTAAGTATAATTTAGTTTGTTGTTTATTTTTTAAAAAATTGAGATCATCTTGTGTGTTTTTAATGCTTTAAAAAAATTATAATTAGAAGTTAACGTTGTGTAGTTGAAGTTGTTGTTTGGCTGTAGTTGTTAGTTGTGATTAATTTATTATTATTTGTCATTTTGTGGTCGGATTGTTATTTAATATTTTCATATGTATTTTGTAAACTGTTGGAGTAGTTTTTGGGCAATGTTTTAGTGTTTGGAGTGAAAAAGGTTGTGGATTTTATTAAGAAAAATAAATAATATCAATAACTTACATTTTTTTTTTTTTGGCTATTTTTCTTTGTTTGAGTCGGGCCCAGTTTCTCTGTAAGGCTTATAAAGTGTTGGTCTATTGAGTCATTATTTGTATGTTATTGAGTTAGGAATGGATTTGTTCTTTTTCAAAATTCGATGTCCTCGTGAACGGATAGGAGAAGAGCAATGTTTGCAATATAGAGGACAATATGAGTACTAAACTTATTTCTTTGATGCTCGTAATCATTTTTTCACTCATCCCTTTCGTAATCGTTTTCCCTTGAATATTCATTTTCTTTTGGGTTTGCGTATTTGGTTTTGGGGTTTGCGTATTTGGTTGATTCCCGCTCGCTTTGCATCTGTAGGGTATATTTGGTTATCCCCCTGTTGATTTCGTGAAAGGAATATGTAAATTGGGTTGCAAATTTGTTTATATGAAAATGTGATGGCTTCCTTAGATTTCCTAATTAAGTTGTGAGTTTTTTTTTGTGTTCTTACTTGTAATTTTTTTTCCGTTTTTCCTCTGAGTGATTTTTTCGATTCGATGTGAGTTGTGTTTTGAGAAAAATTAATTTTCTTGTTTATCTTACTGTAATTTTATAAAGTCCGGGTTGTTTTTTTGTTGGCTCAATTTTCTTTTTAATATAATTTAGTGTTACAGTTATCTGATTGTGGTATTCGTATTTCTGAATCCCTTTAGTTTATTAAAAGTGTGTTCATCTCTTTGCTTTTTGTCTTTGGTGATTGATTTGTGAAGTGCTGCCAGTGGTTGGTGTGAAGCGTATTGAAAAGGGGGAATCTGTTAGCTTAAAACGGAAGTTGCTTCTTGTGACTTCAAAGTCGGACACAATATATATTCCCCCATCACGTAGCGAGTTTTCAAATTTTGAAAGTGGGTCACATTAATCGACCCTTGGATGACACAACTCTANTTTTTTTTTTGGCTATTTTTCTTTGTTTGAGTCGGGCCCAGTTTCTCTGTAAGGCTTATAAAGTGTTGGTCTATTGAGTCATTATTTGTATGTTATTGAGTTAGGAATGGATTTGTTCTTTTTCAAAATTCGATGTCCTCGTGAACGGATAGGAGAAGAGCAATGTTTGCAATATAGAGGACAATATGAGTACTAAACTTATTTCTTTGATGCTCGTAATCATTTTTTCACTCATCCCTTTCGTAATCGTTTTCCCTTGAATATTCATTTTCTTTTGGGTTTGCGTATTTGGTTTTGGGGTTTGCGTATTTGGTTGATTCCCGCTCGCTTTGCATCTGTAGGGTATATTTGGTTATCCCCCTGTTGATTTCGTGAAAGGAATATGTAAATTGGGTTGCAAATTTGTTTATATGAAAATGTGATGGCTTCCTTAGATTTCCTAATTAAGTTGTGAGTTTTTTTTTGTGTTCTTACTTGTAATTTTTTTTCCGTTTTTCCTCTGAGTGATTTTTTCGATTCGATGTGAGTTATGTTTTGAGAAAAAATAATTTTCTTGTTTATCTTACTGTAATTTTATAAAGTCCGGGTTGTTTTTTTGTTGGCTCAATTTTCTTTTTAATATAATTTAGTGTTACAGTTATCTGATTGTGTCATTCGTATTTCTGAATCCCTTTAGTTTATTAAAAGTGTGTTCATCTCTTTGCTTTTTTGTCTTTGGTGATTGATTTGTGAAGTGCTGCCAATGGTTGGTGTGAAGCGTATTGAAAAGGGGGAATTTGTTAGTTTAAAACGGAAGTTGCTTCTTGTGACTTCAAAGTCGGACACAATATATATTCCCCCATCACGTAGCGAGTTTTCAAATTTTGAAAGTGGGTCACATTAATCGACCCTTGGATGACACAACTCTAGAGAAAAACTTTAAATTAGATAGAGTTGTAAAAAACGAATAAATGAAAAGTCTAGTTAAGATGGAAACAACCTTCTCATCAATGAGTAGGAAGTCGACGCCCATGAGTTGGCCTCCTTTTTTGACATTGCGATCAGGCCAGTGACGAAGCATTCTTCCGACGATCTGTTGGTGAAGGCGCCCAGCTTTGAGATTTTTGAATGAAACGACAGGGGAATCTATGTTAGTAAGGAGAAATTAATTAAAGAGACGAAGAAAAATATATGAAACATGAAATTGGAGGAGAAGACATTATATAGGACTTACACCAATTAAAGATAGAGAAGTGGGTTTTGAATTGAAAGAGCGAGCATTGAACGAGATGAATTACAGTAATAGAGAAAAACATTACAATGGAGATGGAAGAGAGGGAAGACAGCAAAAGGGTGTGGAGGAGTAGAGAACATTTATTTCAAAGATAACCATTAGGTGAACTGGGATGAAAGAATGAGAAGGGCAGGGACGCTTTAGGTCCACAACGGACGACGGAAATGTGGAGTATCGTGGAGAGAGGTTTTATTCCGCAGACCAAAAAAACATGGCTTAGTGGGTAATGTCGCAAAAATTGGGAAAATGAATTGGGCTTTTACAGAAATGTAATAGAAATAAATAGTAACTGCTTAGTGGATAATATCAAAAATATGGGCTTATTTAAAAAATATGGGTTTATCTAAAAAATATAGGCTTATTAAAAAGAGGGGTATGCTGAGGTGGCAGCACCAGGAGTGAGGAAACTACACTTTATATATATAGATTCAAGAAACAAAAAAATGTACTTTAAATTATAATATTTTAGCTAAGAGCTTGAAAATGTATATGTATGTTTAGTTTCTAAAAACTTTAATTGCCAGCCATCTAATTAAAGCTTTTGTTAAAAAAAAATCATTATGTCGATGAAATATACTATAACTTTATAAATAAACAAAAATAATACATGTATTTCTAAATTGACCAGTATATATAGTATATTATATTTATGAATCATAATATATCTAGAGTCCAATCTAGTCACAATATTATCGTAATGCATGTCAGCATGTGAACTAAAACATTGTTCCACAAGTAGACTTGTTAGGCCATCTTTATAGGGAGAACATGAGGGGTGTTCTTAGCCCATTAAAATGATAAATGTAAGGAATAGTGGCAGAAAAACATCAAGATCAGTTATTATGTAAAACTGATCTTGGCTTAGTTCTAAGCTGACGTGGCTAGCTGTGAATGGATACAATCTTTCGCAAACAATTTTTCACAAATTAAAATTTGGACATTAAACTATGTATTAATTAAATAAAATGTTTGTGTGCTTTAATTAAGTAATATGTTTGATTGTTTTTTTTTTATCTTTAATGTTTTCTTTTGTTTCATAAAAATTTAGTATTGTATTTTGAATTTTAGTAAAAGTTTTATAAGTTTGCAATTTAAATGTTATTTTATAAGTTTTTATAATTGTAATATGTTTAAGAATATTATATTATTAAATCTTATGATCTTAAACATGTTCTCCGAATAACTAACTTTTTAACAAAAGATCTTAACTACTGATCTTACATTATTTTCATAATATATTTACTCTAAGAACACCCAAAATAGTTCCCCCTATAAAGATGTCCTTAGAAATATAGACTTTGACAAAGTCTTTTTATTTTAATTTCTTGATTAATAACAGACTTTATTATTTTCAACTGTGATAATAATAATAAACTTATTTATAGCTGATGAAGAGAAAATAGTATTAAGATATATTGACTATAATCAAGTCTTTTAAATTATTATTTGTATGCACAAGATGTATGTCATGCATAATAATATAAACTTAATTTACAATAAGCATAATCACACACATTCTACTGTATTTGACACAGTCAATGTTAAATACTACTAGTATAGTTTTCTAATTTTATAGTATAATACAATCATATATACGTCCAAGAAAAAGAAGATGAATCACTCAATTGTCAATTTACACAATTAGGATTACATAAAGACTATACAGTCTTTTTTTTGGGAGATATATATCAGTTATACTACTTTATTAGCGCATTTATAAACATTCACCATAATAATAATGATACTAAATCTCAATATTATATATAATTTTAAAATCAAAATTTCATAGAAAATGTTGTGATTTGGGATAACAAAATTTCATACAAAATGTAGTGATGCTTAAGTACTTAAAGGTTTTTCGAAAAAGATTGAATTCATCATAATTTTGTTTGACATCTTATATATTTATATATAGTTTAAACCCTTTAATCTTTTAGATTTTAGATACAAAATACAGTTACATATTATTAAAATATCAAAGAAAACGAAAAAGACTTATCAATTTCCACTGATTATCGATCAGAAAGAAGAGAGCATTTTTGCAGCTGTTCAATAATAATAATAATTAAGATATATAGACTATAAGCATAATCAACTTAATTCACAATAAGCATAATCACACACTTTTTATTGTATTTGACACATTCAATGATAAATACTACTAGTATAATTTTTTAATTTTATAGTACAATATGATCATATATATTACCAAGAAAACAAGATGAGTTACTCAATTGTAAATATACACAATTAAGATTACATAAAGACTATGATATAATCTTCTTCTATTTTTATTTTTGGAGATATATACTATCTAAATAGTACTTTGTATATAAACATTCACAATAATAATAATTACACTAAATCTTAAAATGAATTTGACATATTCAACAAATATATATATATATATATATATATTTTTGCATAAAACGTGAATTATATTTGATCTGCTCAAATTTAACCCTGAGCTACTCTCTCAAATTAAGAGATCACTGTAATACTTAGGGATCGAATCCACAGAGACTCTAGACTACACAATAAATTATAGAGTTTTATAATTAAGCTAAACAGATTAATTTGAATTAAAATAAAAGCAATGCCAAATATTAAATAAAACTGTTGTAAATTCAAAAGATCAAAAAGCTAGGCCTAGGGAATTTCTTAGGAAATTATGAAATATTAAATCAATCAATAAATTAGGATTCAAACAATTAAGAACAGATCTAGAACTCTAAACACTTTTGTAAATTAAATCAGTTCTCACTGCAAATAATATCTAAATTTAAAACCAGAAAATCCAAATCTCTTTGTAAAATTCTAGGTTAAAAAATCAGCTTTAAAAACAGGTTTAGATAGTTCACAAAATTATTAAATCAAATCTCTTTGCAAGAAATAATTTTGCTCATCAAAAGGTTTTTGTCAGGAAAATCAATTATATTCTCATATCAATTTATTTTCCTAGGGTATTAATTCTAGATGGTCAATCAAGGATTAATATGAAGAACAACCTAAGATGAAGATCTAGATAGATAATGAATCCTAAATAATCAGATCTAATAATTTATAAAATCCCTGTGAAAAACCCTAAGCCTAACAAGCAAATTACTCAGACATAATCAATGAAGAACAAGACATAATTCTGAATAATATGCAATTGAGATTAAAAGAGTAAGAAGGAGTTTAAGAATTCTTCTCTCAAAGTAGATCTCTCTCCAATAGCTCTCAAAAATTTCTCAGGGTTGCAGAAAAAATAGAACTTGATAGAATCAAACTTAAGGGTTTGGAAAACCTAAAAACTATATATATATATGTCCTAAAACACGTCAGGGACTAGTCTTGCAAATATGGAAAACTTCGGGCAACTTTGTAAAACTTCCAAATTTGGCTCTCTCGTCGGTTTGGACTGGGTGTCGATCGATGCTAAGGCAGTGTCGATCGACACCATCTCCTCTGATCGATTCCAAGTTGATTTCTTGCGGATTATTGCTCCAAACTGATCCAAATTGCTCCACTTTGCTCCTTTCATGCTAAAAACCTGTAAAGACTCAAAAACAATCTAGAAACAAATGAAAAGACACTAAAAGACTCCTTATATCATGGTTAAAAACCACAAAAACCATGATATATCAATATTAAGTAGGGAGAAAAATCTCAGACGTAAATAGTTTGTCGTTACATGAAAAACAATTATATTACCAAAATGTACTTATCTTATTGGCTAAAGGTTCTGAAAGAACTCTAGAGTTAAACATGCTTATGCTGGAGTCATTTCAGGATAGATGATCTTCTGGACGGAACTGTGTGAGTGAGGACAAAACACAAAAAATATCATTTGGTGATTTGTAGGAATTATACACAAGTATTTAAAGCCTCACGGACATAGAAAACCGACCGTCGAATATGGGAAGGCCCACAGATCGGAAGTGGACATGGGACCCACTAATAAAGGTGACGGTCAGGTGTTACGGTGTTGAATTCATATATTGGACTATTAACTGTGCCTAAACATACATGTAGTTTTAGATAATTTGAATTCCAAACCTTAACTTCACCTTTTGTGCTGAAATATACCAAAATGTGGGAAACGAGTAACACTTTTAGCCCACTGTTAAATCAGATCTGATGTGGATTCCACGCGTGCAACAATGTCGTTTTGAGTATAACTGAGAATGAGAAACTGAGGCCAAAACGACATCGTTTTTAATAATTTTATCAAATATATCTTTATCTCCCACGGTTCTCTCTATCGTGAAAGACGAAACCCTAGAGTTTGGGTGTTTTTGATTTTCGCAAAATCTCACTTAATAACATCCAATGTCTTCATCATTTAGTTATGGTTAGTAATGAAACAATCCGACCAATTTTTAGAAAAAGAAACAAATCATAATTAAGCACCATAATACTTAATTAAACAAACTAACCCACAAATCATCATTAAACCAACAACAACCAATATGCACAGCGTAAACATACCAACTACATGCACAATAGAAGCATATACAACAAAACCATCTCCAATATATCATCAACACAATATTATTTCTAACCATTCTATCCAACCAACTAGCATACTTCTATACAAGGTTCCAACATTAATAACATCACTAAGACCAACAACACATAATCGAGACCCTAGATCCTCCTCCTCCTCATTACCATGATTTCACATCACACCTACCTGCACTACAAACAACAATTGAAATGCATAAGTATTATTACAATTACTTATTTAGGGCAATCCACCCATTTACTAGGCTATCAACACAAGCCAAAAGACAAGAACAAGTAATTCAGAAAGACCATCCAAACCAGGCAAGTAAAAAAAACACACCCGTAGTCTGCTGAACACAGGTGTCGATTGACACGAACCACCAATGTTGACTGACACCTTCCTGTTGTCGACCAAAACCCTCCTAGTATCGACCGACACCCTCATCAGTCTGTCCCAAAACCACAAAAAAAAAACTCTAAATGTTAACTTAACATATTGTAATTGTCTAAAAGAGGACAAAAGAAAATAAATTGCCCAAAAAATAATAGTTTTGGAAAAGCAATATCTCAATAAAGACATTTCTAATAAATTCTTAGAAAAAAAAATTGTAATGCATGTGAACTAGAGTCCAATCTAGTCACAATTGTATTTTTATATTTATGAATCATAAAATATCTAGAGTCCAATCTAGTCACAATTTCATTGTAATGCATGTGAACTAAATTGTTCCACAAGTAGACTTGATCAAATATAGACTAGAACTAAGTCTTTCAATTTTAATTTCTTGCTTGATAACAGACTTTATTATTTTTCAACTATACTAATAATAATAAACTTATTTATAGCTGATGAGAAGATGATAATAATTAGGATATATAGACTATAATCAAGTCTTTTTAATTAGTATTTTTATGTACAAGATATATATGTCATGCGGCCACCCACATATAGAGCACAAAATTTACCATAAGCATAATCACACACGTTTTATTGTATTTAACACAGACAATGTTATATACTACTAGTATAATTTTCTAATTTCATAATATAATACGATCATATATATTACCAAGAAAAAGAAGATGAATCACTCAGTTGTCAATTTACACAATAATGATTACATAAATACTATACAGACTTTTTTTTTGGGAGATATATATCAGTTGTACTACTTTATTAGCACATTTGTAAACATTCACAATAATAATAATGACACTAAATCTCAAAATTAGTAAAAATCAAAATTTCATACAAAATGTAGTGATGCTTAAGTACTTAAAGGTTTCTCTAAAAATGATTGAATTCATCAAAAGTCATCATAATTATTTTTGGCATCTTATATATATATAGTGTTGACCCTTTAAGCTTTTAGATTTTAGATATTATATAAAAAATAACATATAGTCAGTATAATTAGTAACCTATATAACATATAACATTTATTTTTTCTATTAATTAATTAGTCGCAAGATTAGTACTTTTTGTAATGATGGCTACTAGTACGTTGTATGGAAAAAAAAAGACTTGTTGGATCTAAAATACTATTACATATTATTGAAAAAAAAAAAAGACTTCTCAATTTCCACTGATTATCCATCGGAAAGAAGAGAGCATTTATGCAGCTGTTCGATATTAATAATAAAGATATATAGACTATAATCAAGTCTTCTATTATTGTTATTTTTATGTACAAGATGTATGTCATGCCGCCACCCACCTATATTAGA
>NC_025696.1:13416991-13417344 GCF_000633955.1 Camelina sativa
TGATAAATCAAGTTTCCTGCTCATTTGTACTCAAAACATTTTAGTCACATATTTATAGTGATTATAAACCATATTCCAAAATATTTAGTCGATGTGGGATATTATACAGTACACCTTTTCTGTAAATTAGTTTACAACTTTACATATATATAATTTCTGCGTTTTTAAGTCTTTCTATCTATACTACTCACAATTAATTACTATAAATTCGTTAAGGAAATATTATAATATCGAAAATCAAGCAATTTAGTCAGATTTGGTAACTTGAATATTCGTTTTTAAAGATTTTAACTGAATCACTAAATATTCCTTTTAAAAGATTATCTGTTAAGATCAATCTCGGTAATTAAGGA
>NC_025696.1:13422170-13422790 GCF_000633955.1 Camelina sativa
TATACACATAAGCGAAAAGACAAACACAAACATTTCACAAAAAGAAAGCAAACCAGACTACTCTGAACATATGTGTCGACTGAAACCCCTCATCGTCATGGTCGAGGCTGAACCCTTGCGTCGATCGACGCACTCCTTGCATCGATCGATGCTTCCTCGTGTCTCCACCAAAACCCTTGTTGCATCGTGTAACGCCACGATTGCCAGCTCTTAGTGGGCTCGATGTCCAATCCCAGTCCATGGGTCCATTTTCCTTAATGGGCCTCATATCCTCTCACTAGGCCCGTGAGCTCATCCATATCTTACGGCCAGTTTGCTACATCTGGAAGGCTTTAAAGACTTGTTTACCGTCCCTACAAATCACCACCTGTGTTTTAACCTCACTCGCACAGCTCCAACAATCACTTCTCGTAAGGTCACACATCCTAAGACTTCTCCAACTCAAGCACGCTTTACTGTGGAGTTCTCTCAGGACTCTTGACCGAATAGATAAACGCACTTTGGTGACATAGATTGATGTGAGCGCCGGACAGAAAGCCGACAAAGACACGCTGGACGCGACCGAGATGCCTGACCAAGACACACCAGATGCAGCCAAGACGCCTACTGCGAACGTGGCC
>NC_025696.1:13422890-13425665 GCF_000633955.1 Camelina sativa
TTTTCAAGAGTTAGATGGATTATATAGTGAATTTTTGAATTTGACTTCTCAATATGGTAATAAAGATATCTCTATTTAAAAGCAGTTTATATGGGTTAGGTGAAATTAAGCGCAAACACAACATTTGCAATTTTTCGTAGCACCTTTTCATAATTTTTTTTTAAATTCAAACCGTTGTATATGTTTATTGTAAAGTTGTGTCTTTTCACTATATTTTATTTATAACTTTTCATCAAAACTTTTCGGTCTAATAGGTGTGTCTATTTAAATAGTAATGTCTTTTAGTCCATTTTATGTTGAATCTAAATAATTAAATATCTAATATTCAACGTTATTCTATAAACTAACTAAAATTTTAGAAATGATTATAGCAATAGAGAAATTTAATACAACTTAATACAGAATTTACAGTTGCGTCTATTTTTGTCGTAACTTTTTGTTAAAAAAAATAGTTTAATATTTAAAAATAAGAATAACAATCTGAATAAATATGAACAACAGTTGCGACTTTGCTTAGTATTTTTTTGTAAGAAAATTGTTTATCCTTTTTTAAAAATTCAAACAGTTGTATCTGTTCATTTCAGAGTTGTATCTTTTCACTATATTTAATTCATATTTTTCATCACAACTTTTCGTTCTAATAGGTGTGTCTATCTAAATAGTCATGTCTTTTGAACTTTCTATATATTTTTCTTTTTCATCAATAACTAACAAATCATTCGTTGAAACAAATTTTCCGTTTTTATATTTAGTCTAAATAATTTGAATATTAATATCTAATATTCAACATTATTCTATAATCTAACTAAAATTTTAAAAATTTAATAAAACTTAATATAGAATTTATAGTTGCGTTGCATCTATTTATCGTAACTTTTCATATAAATTATTTTAATATTTAAAATTTATACTTCTTCCGTTTCAAAATATAGGATGTTTAAGGTAAATGCACACATATTAAGATAGTTTATTTTTCTTTTAAAAAGTATCATATATATTTCAATTAAAACATTTTCAAATAATCATAAAGAAGACTGTAAAAAAATGATTACAGAATATTAAATATATATTAAATTTTGCATGAAAAATTACAAAACATCTTATATTTTGAAACAAAAAAGAGAGGCCAAAACATCTTATATATTGAAACAGAGGGAGTATTATTTTGTTTTTAATTATATTTATTTAATAAAAATTATATTTACTCATTACAACCATTAGTTCAATATTCTCAGTTAGGATTACTTTGTCATAATTATTTTTTTAATTGTAGCTTTACCATAATTCTTCATAAAAAACCTTATATTTATAATACTTTAAACAATATTTTTTTTGTAAAGTTGCGTCTATTCTACATAATATTTTTTTGTTATAAATTTTCATTTCATTTTGATGTAAAGTGACCTTAGTGCAGTGGCAGGAGGTAAGTCCATTTGTAGAAGGCACCATCACACCCGGGATCGAGTCCCGGCTCCTACGAATGTAGGAATTTGGCTAATGGGCCGGTCAGTTGTGGCCCAATGGTTGACAAAAAAAAAAAAAAAATTCATTTTGATGGTTGTGTTTTTTGTAACAGTTTATGTTTAATGTTTATATATTTCAACTATTTTATTACATTCAAATGATTTTATAATGTATAATTTTAAATTTTATTTACTTTTTTTTTCTAAAATACTTCCCCCGCGATATCGCGGAGGTCTGAGTCCTAGTAGTAATAATAATAATGATAATAAACTTATTTACTGTTGATGTTGAGAAATTTATAATTATGATGTTGAGAAAATTATAATTAAGATATATAGACTACAATAAAGTCTTTATTATTTTTATTTTTATTTACAACAAGGATGTGCCACCCACATGTATTAGAGCACATTATAAACCTAATTCACAATAAAAATAATCACACACGTTTTCTTGTATTTGACAAAATGATACTCTCTCTTTTAAAATAGGTGTTGTTCTAAGCTTAATTTTTTGTTTCAATTTAGTTGTTGTTTCTGTTTTCTAATATTATTTTAGTAAAAAATTATCTAGATAATACTGTTCAATAAATGAAAAATTATAATAATTAAATAAAAATATAATAAAATATTTATCTATTTTCTTAATTTATGTAAAAAATCTAAAATGGAAAATAATAAAAATACGAAAGGATTACTAGTATTCTTTTCTTTTATAGTACAAGATGATCATCTTCTTTTACCAAGAAAAAGAAAGTGAAACACACCTTTATCAAGTTTCTTTTATTGTCTTTTACTTCTTCTTTTTTTAGAGAACTCAGACGTGCTTTATCAATGTAAATGCTACTACTACAGTACTACCTGATTAGCGCATTTATAAACATTCTCAATAATAAAAATCACACAAAATCTTTAAATCAGTCACACATTTAAAAAATAATATATTGATGCAATTGTATATCATCTGCTACTACAAAATATATTTTCATTACATTTTTAGATAAAAATTTACTAATTTTAATCAGACTAATTCTTAAAGTTAATATAAGGTCTTGAATAAAATCAATTTAAAATCAGATTTGTACAATAGGGGTTAGAAAACTCCCCAAGGGTCACACATCTCTGAATTTTCAGTTTCATATCATCATATGTCGGATTTGTAAATAGGTTATGTTAATAGCACAGATAGATTTTGTCTTCATAGAAAGAAGACTTGAGCATTGGCTGGATTACATATCTTTGATCATAGTAGACATGAATCCAAGTCTCTAGGAAGAAAAAAAATTCGACTGGATTACTTTAGGTGGCTGGA
>NC_025696.1:13426006-13437424 GCF_000633955.1 Camelina sativa
AAGGATTACTAGTATTCTTTTCTTTTATAGTACAAGATGATCATCTTCTTTTACCAAGAAAAAGAAAGTGAAACACACCTTTATCAAGTTTCTTTTATTGTCTTTTACTTCTTCTTTTTTTGGAGAACTCCGACGTGCTTGCTACTACTACAGTACTACCTGATTAGCGCATTTATAAACATTCTCAATAATAAAAATCACACAAAATCTTTAAATCAATCACACATTTAAAAAATAATATATTGATGCAATTGTATATCATCTGCTACTACAAAATATATTTTCATTACATTTTTAGATAAAAATTTACTAATTTTAATCAGACTAATTCTTAAAGTTAATATAAGGTCTTGAATAAAATTAATTTATAATCAGATTTGTACAATAGGGGTTAGAAAACCTCCCAAGGGTCACACATCTCTGAATTTTCAGTTTCATATCATCATATGTCGGATTTGTAAATAGGTTATGTTAATTTTAGCAGAGATAGATTTTGTCTTCATAGAAAGAAGACTTGAGCATTGGCTGGATTACATATCTTTGATCATAGTAGACATGAATCCAAGTCTCTAGGAAGAAAAAAAATTCGACTGGATTACTTTAGGTGGCTGGACTACTTTAGGTGGAGACTAAGGCTAAATAAGAGGATACTTTAGTTGATTTCTTTTATAATTTGCAAACTTGTGCAAGACTTATAAATTGTATGCGATTTATGTAAATGATTCACCAGATCTATCTAAAAGTTTCCGTTAAAATTTTGTAAGAGTAATCTGTGTTATTTTTAAGTCTAATCTTTAATTTGATTTGACCAGCTTAAAATAGTTTAAATATCAAGTCTAATCCCAATATTATCGTAATGCATGTGATCATATCATCATGCATGTACATTGTTAGACAAATAGACTTGTTAGATATATCCCTGTTTTAAAAATCTCCGCCTAGCACCGATTACTCCCTGCAAAATCGCTAGGCCCACCCTTTCCGCCTTGATTAATGACTAATTCCTTCCTAGCATCGATTATCCGATTATGCATGTCTAGTCCGATCATTTTCCGCTTAATTTCGCTTAATTTTGTGTATACCAATTTTTTTTAGAACCAAATAAAAATCAAACATAAATATTTTTGTTATTTCGGATTTAAGAGATTATGATGTTTTACAATAACTAATGTATAACTTTTAACAAAAATCATAAAATTTTCTTTTAAAATGATGTTTTTATGTGTTTACCATAATTTTAAAGACAATACTATAGCTTTATAGTTTATTTGATATGTTCTTTTTAACATAAACAGAATTATACATATATTAAGTACAATATATTTTTATTTTATTGTTAATTTAATAAAATAACCCTAAAACTAGTCCCCGATTAATCCCCGTTTAATCTCCGATTTTCTCGCTAGGCGCTAAGCCCACCTCGACCGCCCGACTAGCGCCTAGCGATTTCTAAAACAGGGGATATATCATATATCCAATAGGTGTTTTTTTTTTTGCAACCATCCCATTGTTTTTTTGTCAACTATCCAATTGTTTCTTTTCTCTTTTTTTATTAATTAACAGGAGACTTTCTTTTGTGAGCTGTTAATTTTTTATGTTATGTTCGAGAGCTATACATATCCTATATTAATAACTAGATGTATGAATCTCATATATATAAATATATTAAGTAACAAAGCATAAGATTGTAAAATTATGATCTTTGGAATATATTTGAAAATGAAAAGGTTTAGAAATTTGATAGTTAAGTGAGTTTTATTCGTCAACAATGGTAAGATCAGTAAATAATTTTTGATATAGAATTTTGAAGTAGAACTGGAAACTATACTATCAATTGTATCTCAACTGAACTATAATATCTGTATCTCAACAAAATATGTATACCTATAAATATATGTATACTTATAAAAATATATCGCTTTTTATAGTTTAGTTGACCCCGGTAAGATCAATTTCTGGGGCCATCACTATGCACTAATACATTGAGTGAGACAACTAGAAAAAATCCTAAGCTGAAAGCCTAATAGCAGACTAATGATCTGGTATGTGTAAAAGCATGTATTC
Source organism: Camelina sativa (assembly GCF_000633955.1). NCBI lineage: Eukaryota > Viridiplantae > Streptophyta > Magnoliopsida > Brassicales > Brassicaceae > Camelina > Camelina sativa. The sequence goes on from NC_025696.1 coordinate 13,428,071, forward strand.
ATGACATTCACAATAATTAAAATCACCGTGGAAACAGTTGGACACTAATTTTTAAAACTAGTATAGTCTAAACTCTTCAACCACCATTTAAAACTTTACATGCAAGTGTTAATTAAATAAGAATACATAAAGCATGATAATAGGGATGAGTTTCTTTCTTAATGGTATGTGTCACAGTCACAGCATTTAGCAAAGACTTTTGGTTTTGGAAATCAATTAACTTCAAGACTTAAATTTATCTAAAGTCTTTTAAATATTTCAAAATAACTCTTCCCAAAATCAATATAAGTAGAGAAAGGAAGCACCCTCTTAGTTTGTATCACCACCACAACAAAGCACCAACAAACAAAGAAACACAGCTAGAGAAAGCATTTTGTCAAAAGACTTTGAGACCAAAAATGTCTTCTGATGAGAATCAGGGAACCCCAGCCTCCGTGGTAAAAGCTGCGTACTGGTATCCAGATGGAGAGACCCCTGAGGCCATAACTTCGGCCGAAACCATTCCCTCAGCTCTCTTCACTCACCTTTTCTGCGCCTTCGCCGATATCGCGACTGACGGCTACAGAGTTTATATCCCCCCAAAGCACGAATACATGTTTTCCACTTTCACTGACACCGTCAAGATTAAAAACGACCAGGTGAAGACCCTCTTGTCGATCGGCGGAAGAAATGGAAACAATTCTACGCTTGCGTCCTTGGCAAGTAAACAGCTGCTTCGCACAATGTTCATTAATTCTTGGATATGGATCGCTAGATCTAACGGATTCCATGGTCTCGATTTATCATGGGAGTACCCAAACAGTGATGCTGAGATGAACGACTTTGGGGACCTAATTAGAGAAATGCGAGATGCGGTTGACGCCGAGTACTCGCTCACCAACCGACCGATTTTGCTGTTGACGGCTGCCGTTTACTACTCCCCGGTCTACAAGAAGTTTACCTACCCAGTTGAAGTGATGAAAGATAGCTTGGATTGGGTAAATATCATAGCTTATGATTTTTGCGGTCCGTCCATTACTACCCCTGGTCTGCCCGCTTGTCTGTATAATCCTTGGGATAAAGGTATAAAGTTTATATCATAAACATAACTTAATTATTTCCCTACGATCCAAATATGTGTATTCTTTTGGTTAAACTCGAATAAAATTTGGTTTACAGATCCATGCGGAGACTCTGGTTTGAAACAGTGGATTAAGGCCGGACTTCCAGAGAAGAAAGCAGTCTTTGGATTCTCATACCTTGGCTTGTCCTGGTCCTGGAATGCCGAAGACGACAAGGATCACGGTAATGATGCTGCAGCCATCACCCGAGGGGGAGTAGCATTGTCACCTAACGGTTCTATCAGCTATAGTAAGATAAAGGAGTTCATAAAGGATTACGGACCTACAACGGAACATGACAAGGTAGTGGTCGAAGATTACTGTTTCTCCAAGGAGATTTTGATTAGATACGACGATACTCAGAGCGTCGTGACGAAAGTGGGATACGCTAAGCAGAACGGTCTGCTTGGTTACTTTGCCTGGAACGTTGGAGCTGACGATAACACTCTTCTATCCACCGCAGGTTCGTCTCTTTTTTTCCTTTCATAAATATTATTTTTCGTTTCGATTCTTTTATTTTCCAGCAAATATATATACTGAGTCGCTTCTATATGTATTTTGAAATTTTACAGCATCGCAAGCATGGGATGCTTAATACACACAACCATCGGAGGAGTTCCACAACGGAAAAAAAAGTGAATGAAAAAATAAATAGATAAAAGAGGAGTGAAGAATAAAGGGAAACACGTTTGCTTATGTTATTGCTGTCTACTTATGTTTTCTAAAATAAATAAAAAATAAGAATGCTTGCTTATATTATTGTAAACAAAATTAATTAAATTGGAAAAATCTTTTTGTGCATTTATTCTGCATGTCCAGCTGCTGGGACTCACCGAGTCACCGTCTACTAGTTTTTTCCAACAAATGCCTTACCAACTTGCTCCAGCGCAATTCCAACGAAACTTATAAAAAGAAGATAAAAATTCTAATTGACCTCGACCACCGAAGTAAAATAGATACTCCACGTATTCTAAATAAATGCTTCGTATTATTAAATTGCACATCGTTTTGATGTATAAAACAAAAAAAAAATTCAAAAAAAAGATAACAAAACTAGTTGCTATTGTACATGTTACCACAAAAATTACAAAGACCAGCAAAAAAGTTGTTGATTCGTCGTAGCTGATAGTTTAAGCGTGAAAATAGATAGCAAAACTGATAATTAATGTGGGGTTTTTTTCCAACGGTTAGGACGGTGCACCGAGATAAGATGCGAGCCTTAGTATGTCGCTGAATACACCACCGGCCGTGACTTGAGCACCAGCTCCAGGTCCTCGGACAATAAGTGGATGGTCCTTGTACCTTGTTGTTGTGAATGCTATTATGTTGTCTGAACCCGCCAGCTGCGCGAATGGATGTTCTTTCTTGTATCTCCGAAGTTCAACTGTTCCCTTTTGGTTAATTGCGTCCACCACACCAACATATCTCAGGACCTGAATCAGAGTTTACATTATAGTTAATATGATCAAACGGGAATGATCTTTAGCCGGAGTTAAGATCATCAAACTGAAAAAGTTTATGGTGTTTGATCTTACCTCCCCGGAGTTCTCAGCATCTAGCCTTTCTTTTGCTAGGTCCCCGTCATACAGTGGAAGTTTCTCCATGAATTCTTCAGCAGAAGCGCATCCCTGAAAGTAGATTAGGAAGAACATTAGATACAGAAGATGCTAATTTTAATGATAATGAAAGGTATATGTAGATCATTTACTTTTAGCGGTTCAGGGACGAGGCTTCTAATAGGAAGATCCGCGAGGTCCAATTTCAGTCCAGATTCTCGAGCGAGGATAATCACCTACACAAACAGAAGAGTTTAGGTTTCATGAGAGAGACTACCATCATTTGCAGAACTTTGCTGTGCCAGTTTGATACGTAAGAAGCAATAACGTACCTTCCTTGCAACATCGGTTCCAGATAAGTCATCTCTTGGATCAGGCTCAGTGAAACCTGCGTTCTTTGCTTCAGCGACAACCTCGCTGAAACTTTGGTCTCCAACAAAGTTGTTGAATAGGTAACTCAAAGTTCCACTGGAGGAAAGAACCAAAACAACAAAATACAAAGGAGAAATCATCAGAAATGATACCAGAAAGGAACTCAGAGTCAAACTGTGGTGGAACTGTTAACTAACAGACCTAAAAATACCCTCTATGCGTAGTATCTTGTCTCCTGTCTCAAGGAGACCACGTAAAGTGCTGATAATTGGAAGACCAGCTCCAACAGTGGCTTCATAGAAGTAATGTGTATAGGATTTCCTTTGAAGATCTCTCAGTTTCAAGTACTGAGCACACACAAAAAAAGGAACATCAGTGGAGTAACAAACCAACCCAGGACAGGAATATTTCCTATTGAGTTTCTCTAACAGATTCAAAAGAAATACACTTGATGAGATGAGACGAATATAACACCTGATCAAGGGGACCCGAGTTAGCCTTTTTATTGGGGGTAATGACGTGGATTCCCTTCCGTAACCAATCATAATAACGGCTCGCAATAATAGAGTCTGCTGTACAATCAACCAATACAGAGTTGGGGATAAAATGATTTCCATGCACTTGCTGAGTGAATTTATCCATATTGGCCTCTGTTCCCTTCTCGTTTAGAAGTTCTCTCCATCTCGACAAATCAATACCACTGCAATAAACAACATAGGTACGAGTCATGTGGTGTTAAAACAGAATGATCATCCGCAGTTTGGAATTGAGCTTAGATTTTGTCAGAAAATGTCAGCTGTCCAATATTAATGTTCACGTCATTACTACATCAACCGACAGATAAAACACACGATAACAATCAAGGGAGAGCCATGGCCAGGTATGCGAAACAGTAAACTAAGTAAATCTTCTAGGATGCATACGGATTCGGATCAACAGTTTGGGATATTTTTCTCTCCAGAGAAAAGTAAAATATGCTGTCATGCCATCAAGAATGGATTCGTATGTCCTTCAGATAAAATCCTACAACGTGTCAGAAACAAAGAACTGTACAGAATAAGTTATTCTTACATGTCACTTAATAGCATAGTCTTTGAACCAGTGATTCCCAAAACACGCAGATCAATGTTGAATTCTTGTTTGAGAACAGCAGCCTGGAAAACATAATTTAATGCTTAATCAGCTTCTTAAAGGATTTTGAAAATACTGAACAACATTATGAAGTTCACCTGGTCCCTCAGCTGGTCAAGTAATGTAGCACCTATCAGACCCGGTCCAATGATTCCCACTGCTAATGTCGTTCTTGACAAGAAAAACCTCGAGTGGACAGCTCTTAATGCCTTAACGCTATCTTCACGTTTAATAACGACAGTAACATTGTACTCAGAACAGCCTTGAGATATAGCTCGGACATTAATATTAGCCTGCAAGTGAGATACAAAAACAAGTACAAGGGAGCAATCAAGCAAAAATGTATATGAGATGGAATGATCCCTTATAATAATGGTTACAGTTTTAAGTAATAAGCACCTTCGCCAAAGCACTGAAAAGTGTACAACTAACTCCAGGTGTACTAGCCATTTTCTGGCCAACTGCCGCTAAGATGCTACAGTTTGGTATAACCTCAATCTGCGAAAAAGAATTATACGATTGTTACTGAAACTGGCGAAGATAAAAATTATCAAATATATATGGTTAATTAGAATACACAGGGAAGAGCTGTGCTAGGAGTAAAACAGAAATCAGAGAGATAGAGAGACCTGAGAAAGACGTCCAGCTTGTAAAGCTTCACTAAATCTCGACCGCAGTGCCTCAGAAACAGCTTTTACTTCCTTCTCAGGCACTGCAAAGCACACAGAATGCTCACTGCTAGCCTGGACAATGAATATATCAATAGCATAAGCCTCTGCCTCTCAAAATGAAGAAAATTGCGATAATGCTAAGGCAGGCTTTGAAATAAAGGCACCTGTGATATCATAATCACATTAGCTCCAACATCTTTTACACAGCCAAAAATGTCACTAGCAGTACCGGGTACCCCAGCCATTCCAGTACTGTCAGAATGAATTGGAAGAAGGAAGTCAACAGGGGAGGTATAAATGCCGCTTGTCAATTAAAAGAACAGAAATAAAACTCGAACAACAACGGCAAAGGTAGCTTACCCTTCAACATTTATGAGAGCCAAATTGTCAATAGTTGCAAATCCTTTGACAGGAGTAGTCAGTTTAAGGTCATAATCATCTTCCGGAGGTTGACAGATTATTGTTCCCGGTGCAGATAGATTGAAAATATTTCTGATCACAATCGGAATATTATATCGCATCACAGGAATGATGGTGCGAGGATGTAAAACATTTGCCCCAAAATAAGACTGCATGAAGTTAAATGTTTTGATCAAAAGTTTGTACTTGGCATGATGAAGCTCCTAAATCTAGGATAACAAGAACGCTAAGTTTACCATTTCCCAGGCCTCTTGATAAGAAAGTGTCTGGAGTATTACTGCCTCATTAACTGCAGGCAAAACTTCTTGTTAAAAATACATCCTAGAATAAAAGGGATTAGAGGTAGAAGAATAGGACAGACCTTTACGAGGGTCCGCACTGTATACACCATCAACATCTGTCCAGATTGTTACTTGACGAGCCCTCAATAGAGCACCCATGATAGCTGCAGAGAAATCACTCCCATCTCTTTTCAAAGTTGTTGGAATATTTTGTGGAGTGCTAGCAATGAACCCAGTTGCAATAATAATTTTCGATGGATTTGAGGAGAACCACTTATCGAGTCTCTTCTCAGATTCACCAAAATCAGGATCGACCTGATTAGAGCTGGTGGGATTAACAATGAGCACATCTCTAGTATCCATCCACTTGCACTCAAGCCCAGTCTACAGTGAAAAGAATAGAGAGATCACAAAGTGTACAGCCTCAATTGTGTCACATGAATGCAATCATCATACGCATCATTCAAACCTTTCTGACAACATATGATAGCATCTGAGCAGACCAAAGTTCCCCATGTCCCGCAACAAAATCTGAAAACGACTCTGATGCATGGCCAGCTGCAAATGGAAGATGTCAGTACTCAGTTCTTCTTCTGAAATCAGACTTAAAGTAAACAGGAAACACAAATAAGATTACTAATCACGCTACCTATGTAAATGGCACGAAGCATCGCTTTAAGATTACTAATATCATTATGCAAATGTGACAAGAAACTAGCGAGATCATCCCCATCGAGAAGGTCACGAGCCGTCAACCGATGCTTTTCCAGGACAGCTTCCAAGGCGGATAAATAAGAATCATCTCGTGATTGTGCCTTGCGGATTAAGTCATACATCATATCTGTCACCTTGGACATTGCAGAGACAACCACAAGTTTCCTTTCAGAATTATCATTGATTATAACCTCAGCTACATTCCTAATCCTCTGAGAGTTCCCAACACAAGTCCCACCAAACTTATGAACACTCCACATTTCACCCTTAGGAATCTGAAATTCATCCACTGATTTCTCAGTCGATACACCTGAAACTGCAACCAAATTGAGTAATTACTTTGACTACAATTCCAACACTCATAATCAGATCAAATATGAAACAAAACAAAAACTAACCAGTAGTAGCTGTAGCTGATAGATGAAAATCCGGAAGTTCACATCGAATCATACCGCCGCCGCCGCCGCCGCCAATAGTCTGCCGAAGCCTGGGTAATACAAGACGCCGCCGGAGACAAGGAGGTTTCGGGACACGGACAAGGCATTGCGGCGGAAAACATCCAAATCTAATCGGATTAGTATTCGGCGGAGAAACAGTAAACGACGGCTTCAGAGTCGCCATGTTTATCGAATACACCTGCAATGAAATCACAGAGTTACAAGCTTCCATTAACTGAACTCTGAAGAATCAAATCGAAACTCTTCAAAACTCAACGAATCAATCGACTAAAATACCACTTAAGTCGTTTACAACAGTGAAGTATTAAACCCTAAATTAGATTTTCGCAGATAAAATTAAAAGAAAAAAAAAAGATATGAGAAGAAGACTAACAGTGATAATTTCCCGGCGGCGCGGCGGCGGAGAAAGGGAGAAATTAAATTTATAAAAAGGTGTACGGCTTTTATCAGTGCGGCGAAATAGCGCGAGCGATTTGAAATGTAGTCAAAAAAGGTTTTTAAGAGTTTTATCAGAAAGACCTCACGAGTCCACCAGAGAGAGAGAGAGTGAAGGAAGAATCTCCAAGAAGCGGCTTCACGATTTTTGTCTATCAACAATAAACTGCCACGTGGCTATCTGCGTCAACGACGTCCAAGTAATTAATTATCACGTTTTTTATTTTGTCTTTATTCTCTTCTGATTAAAGGCCTTTTGGCCCGTTAAAATTAATTTACAGTTTGGGCTTACAAAAGAAGCCTCATTTTTTTTTATATAAGATGTCGATATCAAGTTTTGGATTTGTTTATTCAAAGATTAGTGCATATATGTCTTAGGAGTAGTTGACAATTAAATCGGATGGGTGAACCAATTTGATTTCAATTTTATAACTACTAGATGAGAGCATACTATAAAAAAAACATATTTGAACGCAATGATCATGTCTATGCATTGTATATGAAAAATGAAATGTTGACAAAATAAATATATTTTTTATCATCATTAAGTAAGTTTACTTTAATATTTTAAAAAAAAAAACAAAACAAAAGATATCTAAATACAAGGATTAAGATTATAATAATCAAAAGTGGTGTGTGTGTTAGTTAAATTATTAACTGAACTGCCAAATTGATAATATGCTTTGTTTTGTCACAATCTATAGGTCTCGTGAATGACCCACATGAACCAGCATGGATGATGCTGATGATGATACAAACTCGATGCTCGTTTTAGTCTTTATACGTTACTTAATTCATATTCTTTAATNACAGGATAATATTTATTTAGTTATTTAGATATTAAGAAAATATTGTATACTCATTTCGTAACTATCTTATAGTATATACATAGACTAGCAATTGACCTGCGCTACGCGCGGGAGTTAGAAGAGAGTGTTTTTTCGGTTGTTTGTTAANCAGTAAACGACGGCTTCAGAGTCGCCATGTTTATCGAATACACCTGCAATGAAATCACAGAGTTACAAGCTTCCATTAACTGAACTCTGAAGAATCAAATCGAAACTCTTCAAAACTCAACGAATCAATCGACTAAAATACCACTTAAGTCGTTTACAACAGTGAAGTATTAAACCCTAAATTAGATTTTCGCAGATAAAATTAAAAGAAAAAAAAAAGATATGAGAAGAAGACTAACAGTGATAATTTCCCGGCGGCGCGGCGGCGGAGAAAGGGAGAAATTAAATTTATAAAAAGGTGTACGGCTTTTATCAGTGCGGCGAAATAGCGCGAGCGATTTGAAATGTAGTCAAAAAAGGTTTTTAAGAGTTTTATCAGAAAGACCTCACGAGTCCACCAGAGAGAGAGAGAGTGAAGGAAGAATCTCCAAGAAGCGGCTTCACGATTTTTGTCTATCAACAATAAACTGCCACGTGGCTATCTGCGTCAACGACGTCCAAGTAATTAATTATCACGTTTTTTATTTTGTCTTTATTCTCTTCTGATTAAAGGCCTTTTGGCCCGTTAAAATTAATTTACAGTTTGGGCTTACAAAAGAAGCCTCATTTTTTTTTATATAAGATGTCGATATCAAGTTTTGGATTTGTTTATTCAAAGATTAGTGCATATATGTCTTAGGAGTAGTTGACAATTAAATCGGATGGGTGAACCAATTTGATTTCAATTTTATAACTACTAGATGAGAGCATACTATAAAAAAAACATATTTGAACGCAATGATCATGTCTATGCATTGTATATGAAAAATGAAATGTTGACAAAATAAATATATTTTTTATCATCATTAAGTAAGTTTACTTTAATATTTTAAAAAAAAAAACAAAACAAAAGATATCTAAATACAAGGATTAAGATTATAATAATCAAAAGTGGTGTGTGTGTTAGTTAAATTATTAACTGAACTGCCAAATTGATAATATGCTTTGTTTTGTCACAATCTATAGGTCTCGTGAATGACCCACATGAACCAGCATGGATGATGCTGATGATGATACAAACTCGATGCTCGTTTTAGTCTTTATACGTTACTTAATTCATATTCTTTAATTTTGATACAAGTAAATATAGAATTATGTGTGAGTTCTAGCTTTTTTTTGAGTTATAATAGTATTTTTCTTTTTTCCTGTATGGATTGTTACAAACAAAACATATAGAAAAGATATATATATATATATATATATATATATATATATATATAT
>NC_025696.1:13438984-13454357 GCF_000633955.1 Camelina sativa
TAAATGTGGAACTCTTAGTTGAGTATTTGTTTCGTGTTCTAACAGTGTCTGCATCTTTTACCTTGTTTGTGTTTGGTGATGGTTGTGTAAATGGCTCTCCCCTTCAACCTGTTTGGTGGTGTTGTTAGGCGTTGGTGTAGGTCGAATATTAAGATTGAATGTATGAGTCAAATACACAAGCTTTCAAACAACTCTTCCAATACCTTTCAGCGAACTCTTGTGTCGTTGTCAAGTCTCCATCAGAATAAAACTTGGTCCCAGACGTAGCATTAAGAAAAAGTTCATCTGGAGAGTATGGTTGGGTTAGAAATGACATAATATTTGAAAACAAAGTGCACATTTTATTGACGTCAAATAATTATGAACATGAACTGCTTCACCTGCAAAGATCTTTGGGTTTATATTGGTCGCTAAGAGTATATAAGTTCCCTCATCATTCTTGCTAAAGACCTTCTCCAATGAGGTTGCCTGGTCGTCAAATGCACTTAGACGGACATTCTGACCACTATAACAAAAGGCAACATGTGGTGAAGGTAGTAAAATGCATAAATGGAGAGGAGAAGTTCTATATCGTGAGAATTTGATGAAAGACAATGAGGGAAAACCTTTCAAGACGCAGATGGACTAACATCCTCTCCAAAGTTTGTGACATCCCATTAGTTTTGGTGGAAACTACTTCGCCCATGACATCTAATAAGAGCAAAACCATATAGTTTAACATTTAATTTCCAGGAAAATATACTATAGATGCAACGAAGTTGAGAAACTTTTCAATGATTATCTACATATTTGGAACTACAAAACTTAGACAAACCTGGGAGCTCCGTATTGGTGTTCGCCAGTGACACTAACTCTTCATGAGTCCTTAAGCGGAAAAACTCTTTTGGAATAACACAGAAAGACTCTTCTACCTCTTCAAAAAAAGTGGCTGGTGTGAACCGTATATAAAAGTGGAAATCCGACAATTTGACATGGGTGTTGCTTCTAGTGACGTCAAAGGCGGATATTATATACATAGCTCGATCACGCAGAGCATGTTCGAATTTAGGAAGGTGGGTGACGTAAATGGAGCCTTGCATCAAAGTAGATTGGAAAAGAGGGAAATATTAACAAAAGGGTAAGTACATAATTAAGAATGAATCAAGAGGAGAATGGAGATTGAGGAACCTTTTCGTCAATGAGAAGGAAATCAACACCCATGAGTTGTCCCACATTTTTTAACTTTTCGAGCAGGCCAGAAACGGAGAATCCTTCCTAGGATTTGTTGGTACGAACTTCATATTTGTTAGAAGAGAAGCGTAAGGCCAAGTGTAAGTTGAAGAAATGACTATAGCAAGAAATCTATAGAAAACATTTAGGAATATAGAAAACGCAAGGAGTTTAATATAAACACCCTACATGGTTGTTTGCAAGGTGGAACGCAGGTTCCAAAAATATATGAAACTATGTCTTCGTACACCTATACTTGGTTCTATAAAATTTCAGAGGAAGGATATATGAAAGACTAACCGAAACAGCTGATCTAGAATACTTGAGAGAGATCTCTTCTTCATCAGAGTTGAACCGGTGGGCATGGATCGACCTACTATGCTTACTATTGACTTTGTCTCGAGTGAATATAACTTGGCAACCGCTTTTATTTTATCGTCTTTGATCTTTGTGGAGTCGCAGAACCATTTCCTCAAACCATGTGCGTAAAAACACTATATAGGCGAAGACTGACATATCTATCTACGAATGTAGTTTTAGGTTAAGAATATATTTGTAAAATAATAAAGAATTTCTAATGGAGAATTAGCTACCAATCCAAACCCAAATAATAATCGAAGATATCAAAAGACTCTCTTTATTCTAGTATCAAAATTAACTTATAAGAACAAATAAATCTTAAAACATTAGTCTTATCCTGATGTAGTAGAAAAGAAACTGATCATAATTCATGTATAGCATATTGAAAGAAAAACATAGAAAAACGAAATATATTAGATAATAATTTTAGCAACTAATATTCTTATATACTCAAATGATTGGATCTTAAAAAATAGTATTTTGGAATTCTGAGACCATAAAGATACTATATGATTATACATTTTTAACCTTAGAAACATAAAAATTAAAGAAGAGACGTGGAGGCAAATGGCAGTCTTTGACCATTAGGGTCAACAAAGTCGTGCGTGCATGTCATGTGTTCTTCCTTCCTCTTTTTTGATAATGATGAGCGAAACCCTATATGTTATTTTATATATTTGGTCCATGCTTGATCAGTTGATTTGATACTATTTCTGTCACGAATTTGTGTTCGTTTAATTAAAGTGATATTAGTTACTTTAAAATTCTATAATCACCGTTTGAAATTCTATAATCACCGTTTGCACCTACTATTCATATTCGTGTGTATTATATTTTGCAGTACAACTTTACCAAACGTGTTAAGGTGGGAACAGGTTCAACTTCTTGGATGTTAAGGAGCCAAAAAGCTTCATTCACTCGCTTTTCGTTTTTGTTATTGGAGTTAGAACATGCTGAAGCACTAATCAAAGTTTTCTGTAGCACTATTTTTTTTGTCGATTATACTTGATTATCACGAAACCAAGAAATTTTTTATAGTGATACACCTAAGGTCTAGGTGTCTGATTAGTCAATTAGACGTTTGAGCTTTTTAGTTATTACTATAAAATAAACAAAAATTATTTCTAGAAAGCTTTGGATTGTAAAAACTCATCTTAGATTATTATCATATAAAAAAATTAAAATAGTATAAGATTAATTGATAGGTTAACTGAGACACTTATACAAATAAAAATGGTGCATGGTTGTCGCTTTCTCTTAAAAAATTTCACCTACAAATTATTGCTTAGATCACCCTTTAAATTTCTCTTAAATTTAAACTCTATACTGTTATCATAAAGGACTTAATCGAAATTTCTTTATATAAAATCATACTATATTTCTAGACAAACATATGTATATTAGTTACATAAATAACTAATTAATCTATTAAAGATATCCCCAAGGTTCTGATAGGTTGAATGATCAATTCCTTTACCATAAATTAAATACATTTTCACATTCAATCATCTATGTATGTCGTGTGATACCTTTAGTTTCACAATAATATTCAATAGTGAGATGCCCCATAGATGTTCAGAGTACAGCATAATATCCTTCTTCCTAATCGTCATCCACCCCGCGGCGCCTATGGATCTGTAAACACATCCGAGGGATAAACTTAAACTCAATGATATTGATGGTTAAGGCAAGACATGTTTTAATAACTTGTTTTTTCAGAGGATTGTGTAAACTGTACCGTGACTTTCGTTTGTTTTGCAGTTTGGCTGTTTATTTGTTCCAACAGTGTAATAAGCCGCTCCTCAGAAACCTGTAAAGCAAACAGAGTATTTCAATAACTATTAGATGGATAATATGATACGTAAGAATTACGAAATGGAAAAGCGTCTGGATCATTACCTTTTCAACTATCTGTCCCATTTGAGCAGCCCTCAAAATAACATCCTCTACACCTCTAGCTTTCTCAGGTTTTACCAGGGCAATTCGAGCAACTATAGAGCACAAAGAAGAAGAAAGAGAAGCATTAAAGATATATAAACACAATATTGTGTCTCCCTCGAGCTTTGGAAGATCATCATATTGGCGACTTAATGAAGGAAGAAGGGAGAGTAACTAATTGAACTCCCAAGACATATTAGATGGGACTTACTTCTCTCTCTGGCTTGGGAAGACAATATTTGACTAAGCATCATTTGTCTATGTTCATCAGCTTCACTACACGAAAATGTTCCAATCAGACAATACATTACTTCAAAAACAGAATTCCAAACCGAACAAAAATCATATATGAATGCCAACTAAAACACAAGGATACACACCTTCTAGCATCATCCTGTTGTTTCTCTTGCTCTGGATTTTGCTGATTACCACCCTGCTTACCCTGCAAAATTATGCAGTTTAGTGAAGATCTCACAAGGGAAACAAGTTATCTGAGAAGAAATCAGATATCAGTAAAGGTATATTAAGAAATTTTAACATGCCTTGTCGAGCCATAATCTCTTGCATTCTCCTCTGTTTAATAGTATCGAAATTAACTTATAACAACAAATAAATCGCTAAAAGGAGTAGAACAGAGCGAACCTTGTGTTATGTGGCCGACCAAGAGACGAAAACCCACGTCGCTGTCAAATATTAAGATTGTTGCCTCTTGTAATCAACTGAGAACAGATGGTTACTTAATCCCGGAGATGTAGCAGCTTAATATGAAATCTGCTACGCCTGAATTTCACTCATAAAAATGAAGAAAACACAGCGAAGATATATAGGAGGCAGGGAAATTGTTTTATATAAGAGAAGGACTTACGACAATTTAAGGAAGAAGTAGTGGACTGTCCATTAACTCAGAGAAGATGGAAGATCATAATTAACAGTTAGGAACGAAACCGTAGTAATTGTGATGAAAGACATGGAAGAATAAGCGACAGTGTAGAGGACTGTAAGCCTTGAATTCGCATCAAATGGTGAAACGCCATGGATCGTGAGTTAAGAAGAAGAGCAACCGGTGGAGATGGAGCATCGTCGACGGCGCGGAAATGAGGCAAAAATAGGTTAACTTAAATCCATAGGATAGAAAAACATGTGGGCCTGCAAAAACTTTGGGCTAAGTTTAATCCAAAAAACCCAAAATATTAAATAATGAGTGCTGACGTGGCTGCACTAGAGAGAAAAAGGTAACTTTATATATATAGATTAGTCAATGAGACAGTTTGCTAGTATTTGGTAAACCAATTTGTTATATATTTATAACGTGTACATGAATGCATGCATATCGATGAATGATATAGTAAACTAGTAGTAATAGACTATCTGTAATAGTATCATCAACATATCGGTTGGGAATTGGATGATTCATACTGATATTGACATTTAACTAACAATTATTCAAATCACATTTCCTGTGATTGGTCTTTTTAGTAATCAAATCATAGCCGCCTAAGATTAGAATCTTCGGACTGCTTTAATATATTGACACATTTTAAATAACTTAAATTCCTTTTCGGGTATAACTAAAATTTTAATATCTCTCTAATTCTAAACATAATATAGGTCTGGTTGGGATTGATCTATTCGTGTGTGGTGGGAGCCACTAGCATTAGCTCAATTGGGCCGCCTACGGCTTATATCGTGTTCGTTTCACTAATCTAGTTTTGAATTATAATTTTGTTGTGATGCGAATAAAGTCGTGTATATTGATTGTGTTGGACTTGGATGCAACCAAACAAATACATATAGTTATAAGGAATTACCTAATATTTTAAGGAAAAAAACTATGGAGTTTAGGATCCAAAAAAAAATATATATATATATATATATATATATATATATCCAGTAGACCAGTATAGCTGTGTAATTTATAACTAAAATTGTTTATAAACTGTTATGATGAAGTCTTAACACATAGCAAAACTGAGAAAATTGAATCATAAATACGTCAAATTATGGGTAAGAAACTATCTATAAGTACATTTTGTGTTATGCCATTTAAGTTTTACTTATTTAAACTATTATTTACAATATTAACCCCTAAAACAATTCCATAAATAACATTGCAGAGAAACTCAAATACTAAACTTTCTTAAATTGACCAATTGCCATAAAATCTTAACAATATCTATACATTCAAATTTTTTCAAAAACAACTCTACCCATTAAAATTTTAACCCATTAAATCTCCAAAACTATATTTATAGATGCTAGAATCTCTCAAATTTAAATGATATACAACAGATTTTTCGTAACAAAAATTTACAATCTCCATAATTATATTAACATTAATAAATTTCCTAAACCGAAAATCCAATTTTAGAATGATTAGAAAACCAAAATTCACAAATATTTAACTTTAGCAACAAGACATACATTTAATTCAGTATATATTTTATTTAGAAACTGAATATTGTTTGGTAATAATATAAACAACTATAGTTAAATAAAATATTTAAAAACTTATTTACAAAATTGATCTCTACATATTTACACAAAAAAATCAATATTTAGAAAATCGTTTAATCAAATACTTTCCTAAATTAAATTAAAAAATCTCTCTACCGTCTCTGTAGTGACCCTCACTAAGGGTAGAAATCCAAAAATAAAAATTTGAGGAAATGGCCCGGAAAAGACTTAAGGGAGTAGCGGGAGTAAAACAAAGAAGAACGACCACAATAAGTCTGAGGAAAAATTCATGAATCGGAGAATGGCCGAGCCAATCCTGAAGTGACTGGAGGTGCGATCGAGACCTTAAGGCTGGCCGAAAATTATCAGTCTATGCGGAAATGGCATCCGCGGGAAGTCGGGTAAGTACCGGGAAGAGTACCGAGACATCCAAGGAGTGATCGAGACAATCTGTCGAGATGGTCGAGAAAAGTGGTCGAGGCAATCTGTCGAGATGGTCGAGAAAAGTGGTCGAGACAATCTATCGAGATGGTCGAGAAAAGTGGTCAAGACAATCTGTCGAGATGATCGAGAAAATGGGTCGAGAAAATCCATCGAGAGAGTCGAAGGAGTCGAAAATGTCCGAGGAACGCCGAGAGAACCAACGATGTCCGAGGCATCGAGAACATTGTCCGGATATTGGTCGAAAGAGCCGATAGCATCCGAAGCATCGAGAGAATTGTCCGGAACTGGTCGAAGGATTATCGACGATGGTCGAGAACTGTCGAGAGTGCCGATAGTCGCGTCCGAGAGATATCGAGAAATTCGAGGATTGTCAAAGACGATGGTCGAGGAGGACGGAGCTGGTCGAGAAAACGCGGAAAACATTTTTTTCCCAATGAACTGACCAATCACCTTACATGCAAGGGATGCAGAAATAATTTTGGTGGTTTAAGAAGAATGGCGCGAGGAGATTGGGCGGTGTAATGCACGCTCCACATGCAGCCAAATTTTTGCCATTTGTCCAATTCCACTAAGGGAAGAGGAAGAGAAGTTGAGCCTATAAATAGGGGCTTAGTGGCTTCATTTGAGAAATTTCTCTCATTTCACTCATTCCACTCATTCCACTCAAAAGAAAAGCTTGCTTCTCTCTCTAAATCTAGAGAGAGAGTATCGAGAGAGGGAGAGTTTGTCGACAAAGATTGCCGAGAGAGTTGAGGGAGTTCGTCGAGAAGGAGATCAAAGCGAGGTGCTGCTTGTCGAGAGAGTCGAGGGTCTGCGGTGAAGCTGATCGAGAAGCTGTCAAGTGCGAAGGAATTGTCTGATCCGCGGTGCCGTGAAGTCCAATCATCATCGATCACATCCAGGTGAGTTCTGCGGTAATTGTTTGTTGCATGTAGACTAGATTCTTGATAGAATCAGTTAAATTGTTGCATGCATAAACTTGGTAGGATTCACGCTAGATTCATGTTAAAGATTACATCGAATTTGAGCAAGGAATCACCATGCAAGACTTCAAGTGAATTTGGTTGCATTTTAAGCAATTTTGGACTTGCATAAAATTTGGGTTTAGTCGCATGCATGATCGAACCTAGTTTTACTTGAAATTATTCTTGTTGAAAACCGGTTTCATGCATGATTAAATGATTAAGTATTTTGCAATATATTGCATAATTTTAATCAAGATTAAGACATGCTTAAATGAACCTTAAGGATTTAAATGATTAAATCAAATAGGTTGCATGTAAATTGGGAGTTGAAGTTTGTTAGCAATTTTGATTGCTTAAAAATGGTTGCATGCATGATTTAAACTTGGTAAAGTTTATTTGCGATTTTTATTGCATGATATTGAGTGAGGTTTTTCTTTGCATGCTTAAATGAACCTAAGAATTTAAAGAATTAAGTTGAAGGGTCTTGCATGCGTAAATTGGATTAGGATTTAAATGGTTAAATCATAAATGGTTGCATGCATAGTCGAACTTGTTGCATTAACTTGCTTAAGTTGCTTATATTGTTTGCATGCATGTAGAATAATCTTAAGTTGCTTGATTTATTTTCTTGCTTATTGTTGATTATTCCATGTTATATTGTTGCATGCATGTAGAATAATCTTAAGTTGCTTGATTTATTTTCTTGCTTCTTGTTGATTATTCCATGTTAATTTTCTTGCTTGATTTCATGCTAATGTGCTTGATTTATCAATGCTTGAACTTGTGGTTNTTTTATTTTAGCTAGTCTCTTGAATTTGTTTCTTGAGTCTTAGCTAGTGTAGTGTGTCGATAATTCTGGTTCCATAAGCGTGTGTCACGCGTGAGTTCCCGACGCTCACTCACGCGGGGACACTGTTACGGCTGGCTAGCTACCAGTGTAACCGCTACATGATGATGTAGCTAAAGGTGGGTTCATGCCGGAGAACTTTATGGTCTCGGCATAGGAGATGGTACGGAACAGAACAGATTATCGAAGGGCCCTAGGTGTAAAGAGTTACAGCATTCAAGTATTCCTTGTCTGAGTCTATTCGTCTTTACATGCGTGTGTTGTCTAAGATTTTAGGATAGTTCAAGTATCCCTTGTTTATTCTAGTCATCTTAGAGAGTTGCGTTTGGTTCAAGAGTCTAAGTGTTCCTTAGTCGTCTTGCGTTGTGTATAGCGATGTCTAGACCATCGATTCAAGTCGTTGGATCTAACTTTTCTCGCTTGTGTATGGTTTAAATTGCTTCCGCTATGACTTTTGTTGCGTTGCTTTGATTACTTGCTAGCTTGTTTGCCTTGCTTGTTTTCTTTGCTTGCCGGGGTAGTTGGGTTGGGAAGTTAGTATCCTGTTTAGGAGAAAGGGGTACTCAGGCTCACTGAGTAATCTTAGATTACTCATGATAATATTTTGGTCTTGCAGGGAAGCCTAAGCGAGTTTAGAGCCGGAGCAAACATTAGGGTACCGGATAGGGTTTTACGTGTTCTTTGTAAAATCTTATATTTTGTAAACGGTTATGTTTATTTTCCTGACTATCTTTATATATTACTTTAATGATTTATTTATGATGAATTATTTTATTAAAGTGATATATACGGTTTTCAGGAAAACATGGCAAGTTGCAAACGATACTTGGCCTTGTCCGGACCAACACAACGCGTGCTGTGGGACGCAAGGGTTGCAAAGCCTAAGCAAACCTCGGCCGTGGGCGGAGTCGCGTCCAGGAGGACTGGTTGGAAAGCTGCAGCTTCCGTCCCTCGACCGGACCACCAGGGTGCGGTTCCCACAACAAGTAGCGTTTCGGCGCCGTCCGATGGCCTCCGTGGTCATAGAGCGGTTCGGGGGCATTACAGTCTCTCTTGATTTCTAATTGAGAAGATACAATAAAAATATCTTTAATATTCTAACTTGCTCCCCAAGATTATTCTCCTAACCATAACTACCTCTATAAATAAATTGTAAGTAGAACAACTATTGTATTCATCTTAGCAATACAGAGTTCACCTTCTATTATCGTTAAAAAGTTTTTCAATAAAACTATGATTCACTCGGAGATCAGTTTTATTTTTCTCAGTTTTGATTCTTTTTATTTATTTCATGTACATATGAAGCTTTAATAGTTTTTAAAATGGTATTTTTTGTAGAATATATATATATATATATATATAATATGTGAAAAATATGATGTATACAAACGCAGAGAAACATTAGGTTTTTTGGTTGTTTTTGTTATACCTATGTTACTTTTTCTAATTCTCATTGATTATTTTTCTTTTTGTAATATTTATAATTCTTAATTCTAAATAATCGTAGATTTGAATTGGTTTTTAATTCCTTTATAACTATAGTAAGTAACATTTATATATGTGAAAAAAATTAGCATTTATATATTAGAACTTTATATAATACTACAAAAATATTTTAAAACGTCTTTGGACAATTTATGTTTAATTCATTTTTAGTCAAAAGTGTTTAATTATACCATATACCACATATAAAATTTTATAAATATGATAAAATGAGAGGGGGTTATATAGCAGGACGGTTTCGGATTGACATTAACATAAACTTAAATTTTCTTACATCTAATAAATTTGTCTACAAAACTAAAACAGTAAAACTTAAATTATAAATGTTAAACAATATTTCAACCAAAACACAATATAAAACTATATTAAACTAGAAAATAAAAATTCATCCAAAATCAAATCTGCATAAATTTTATAAGACATATGAAATACTACCAAAAATAACAAATAAATACAACATAAATTTTTATTTATAAAAACATAATCCTGCGGTCTACCGCGGGTTAAAACCTAGTTAGCTTAACAAAAACAAACAGAAATTTCTAAAAATATATATGATAAAGAACGCTATTCAAGAGGCACGATCTACGTTAATTATTTTATTTTTCATATGATACTAATATTTTATTAGTTTTTTGAAAGAACTAAAATCCCAAATTATTTGGTTAGCTAGATAGTTTATTTTTAGTTGTTCTACTTCACTTTTTTTCTCAAATCATTTACAATTATAAGATGTCAGTGTATTGTTCTTGTAGATATGTGACAAGAATTTATAAATCGAAAACAATATCGATTCTTAACTTGTCTGTTGATATATAATTCAAAACTAGATTAGGACCCGTGCTAGAGTACGGGTTGAAGCCTTTTATTTATATTATAATTTTAGAATAAAGTACAACTTTGAAGATCACGATTAATGATAGATTAAGACTTTAAAAACTTTTAAAATCAATCATATAAAATATATTTTATTCTAAAATTATAATATAAATAAAAGGAATTTTAATCCGTGTTATAGCACGGTCCTAATCTAGCATTAAGGTTTAATTTTTAATTTCTGAATACGATCTCGAAGTTCACGATTAATCTTGTTAAATTAGTGAAATTTGATTCCTTTTATGATTAAGAGTATATTTTTATCCCTTTAATAACTTTTTTATTGATGTGGTTTATCAATAAAATCTGTGGAAAAGAAATTGGTAATATTGTGATTCTAGATATTTTGAACTATATATGTGATCTTCCGAAAATAAAGTTTGAAATATCCATGAACTATCAATTTGGAATAACTCGTTTAAGATTTTCTATTATAATTAAGGTTTTATTTGTTATAATTAATATATGGATTAATTTATAATCTATGTATAACCTATTTGTAACCATTTATTAAATTATAAAGTCTACCAAAACTAGCCCTGGGCATTCGGGTTCCCGAACCCGATCGGGTTCGGGTTTTCGGGTTTAGACATATAGAACCCGTTCGGGTTTTCTATACTTTCGGGTTCGGGTTCGGGTAATACCTATTCGGGTTCGGGTTATTCGGGTATAGCCGAACTCAATCGAACCATGAACAAAAAAAAAAAACTAATTTTTCTTTTTTTATAAATTTTAGAAAACTTGTATATATATAAATATTTAACATTTCTTTTTGAGACAGAGAAACTGAAGTGGCAAAATGGTTAATGATGTACCTGTAAATGTTCAAGGTTGTGGGTTCAAATCCCCTAAAATACATATTTTTACATTTAATTCGGGTTAGTTCGGGTGGGCATTCGGGTTCGGGTATTACCCGAACCCGATCGGGTATCCGAACCTCAGAGGTATAAAACCCGATTGGGTTTTATACAATACCCGACCCGAAGTGGATCCCGAACCGAACCATCCACTTCGGGTCGGGTTTGGGTTTCGAATCCGGGTAATATGCCCAGGGCTAACCAAAACAATGTTGTGTACTTCCGTTTTATTATAAAGGGGATTTTTGGTGGCTAAACATTTGTTAAGTAAAAGAATCCTAATTTTTATGACTAGTACAACTAGTTTCATTTAAAGTTTTTTACTCTCGATAGCCTGGGCAAAATACCCGGATCCGAATATCCGATCCGAACCCGATTAAAAAAACCCGATCCGAATCCGTATCCGAAATTGTAAAATAGCCGAACGGGTTCTAAATCTCTAAATCAGAAAACCCGAATCCGAACCCGATTCGAACCGAAATCCGAACGGGTATCCGAATATACCAACATTATTAATATATAGTAGTAATATATTAGTAATATTTATAATTTTAATAATATAAGTGTTCAAAATATTCAGATTTTTAGATATTTTCGATAATTTAAAGTAATTAAACTGTTTATTAGTAAATTTGGGTAGAAAATACTCTAAATTTTTAGATATATTGCGTATTATTGAATATTTCAGACTAAATTAGATACTAAAATTTTGAGTTTTGTGAACTTCGGGTAATCCGAATCCGAATCCAAAATACCCGAACCGAACCCGATCCGAATCCGAAGTATAGAAATACCCGAACGGGTCCTATATCTCTAAACCCAAAAACCCGAAAACCTGAAATACCCGAACGGGTACCCAAATGTCCAGGCCTACTCTCGATCGTGGTCAAATAACAAAGTAGTTTGATTGTTCGAATATTTAACATTTATTAGTTGTAACAAAACATAAACTGGTCCACAAAAGTGATAGAAACAATCAAAAGCCAAAAATAAACAGAAGACCCTCGTAGAACGTCTTATCAATTTTGTCCTTAACTACTATATGTACACAGATAAATAAAAGCCCAAAAAAAATTTGACATATCAAACGTACTCAACTTTCGAAGGAAGCATTATTGAAAATTATTTGGACCCTCTCTTATGACATTTGTGGTTGAACATTATTATTATTATTGTTGACAAATCTCGTGATATTAATGGCTATACATGGGACATGTGTATATTGTATAGTCACACTCACATATAATCATGTATTGACTATTGTATATTTTAAAACTTTAAATATGTTTTTTTAATAACATTAGTTCTGCTCATACTTTAATAACATCTGGTCTTCTTGGAAGCTCAAGAATAACATCATTTTATTAGTAAATGGAACCATTCTTACGAAAGCATGAGATATTATTTATGTACACACTAGCCCAAAGAAAATAAATTATGCAGGTGGTATATATAGTCGTATAGTACCTGGCGTGTTAGAAATATATCCGGATTAAAAAATTTAAACAAGTATATAGCATTACTGTATATACAAAAAAAATGATATTAATTTGAAAGTTGGAGCTAATACTCAGTTCGCATTGCAAGTATACACGCGTAAGTATAAGTAATTAACGTGGCCTGTTATTCTCGTATTAATTAATCAATCAAAATTCAAAGTGTCCATCAAATCGCATTATTATTATTGTAATGTAAACCAAGTTATAAATGCACCGGTGGACATAAGTTTAAGGCATATTGAGTTCAAAGATTAGCACGGTCGTCGATGTCTGTCCAAATCATGACAATGTAAATCATATAATACGTGCTAATTCATTTTTAATTTGTTTTATATGAAAGATATAAATTTAAAGATATTTGATAGAGTGAATGTGATTAGATCTGATCGATGTCGTTGTCAAAACTTAATCGGCGGGATTGGTGGGGGAAAAAGAAATTATGGAGTGCATTTACATGATTCGATTTTAGATGTAGGTGGCGATGACGATAATTAATCATGATGTGAGTAATGACTATTGACTATGAATCTAACCTAACTCGATTTTCTTTGTGATAATTACTCCTTCGTTTTGTTACCATTTTAAACTTATCAACTTCGTTTTCGAACCTTTCTTTTTATTGCATAGTTATCGATTTTTGGCCCTAATCTATAACTTTTTTTTTTTTTGACAAAAACCCTAATCTATAACCTTTTTCCTTTATTTTCAGTATTCTTATGTCGTCCTTTTAAAAAAAAATTGGTCGTAGGATCGACGCTTTTGTATGTAGCGTACATGCATAGATTGCTATAAAACAAAGATAGACGTATATATATACAGATATTCTTTTAACAAAAAAGAAAAAAAAAAAAAGAAGCATATGTAGATATCCATTACTCATTTACACATTAGTTGCAGTTGCAAATAAAAACAAATAAATTACTTTATCAAAGCAAAGAGAACAAGAACTTGTTCCAAAGTAAAATTAAAAAAGTTTGGTCTCACGTTTGGAAAAGTGAAATTTAAAGGCGAATATTGGACCCCAAAAAAAAAAATATTTAGTTATAATGGACCAAATATATATCTAAGTAAAACGATATAAACCTGAAAAAAGACATAGACAAGAAAAACAAGTGTGAGTATATGATACTTTTTTGTGTTAAAGAAAGTATAAAATACTTCCACTTAAGTTTGGAGTTAACCAAAAGATTGGTTTGAACTATATTTGGTCTGACTTTTGTTTTTAGAGGATGACATAAGTAAAACTGAACGAGGTAGAGAAAACTTACTATAGTTACTACATTGAAAAAACTTCTTTAGAAATTTTAACCTAATAATATATTTTGTTACACAAAAATATGAAACAAGTGTGAATTGTGAATCACGGGAGCTAAATTGGTATTTGAGTCGATTCCTATATATGACGAAAGAGTCGGAAACCCAAAGCCGAATATTAGAAAGTAAAAATCCAGATTAGATACTCCAAATTTAATACTATTACGTGTGTGCACTTTGTTATAATTAGTTGGTTTACTTTTTTATCTCACTTTTTCTTTTTTTGTCCCAGTGACTTAAGCAAACATGAAGGAAGGTGAAAAGAAAAAAGATGCTAAGAAATGAGAATCCTATTATATAATGCCGATTTGCCATTATCCTTTACTCTATACTTTTATAATTATGAATTATTCAATAAATAAATAAAAAGATCACTCGAAAATCAGGTTGAAAGGCAAAGTGTCGATGTTTGGCTGGTGTCGGTCGACACCTCCCTTCCAGTTAGTCGATGTTTGATTTTCCTGGTTTGTGTGTTTGTTTGTTGCTTGTCTTGGAACTTTGGAATCATTGTTGCTTGTGTGTATAGCCCAGTAGATGGGAGGATTGCCTCACTGAGTGTTTATCAAATACTCATGCATCTCAATTTGTGTTTGTGGTGCAGGTAAAGGCAAAGTGTGATCGTGGAATCAAGGCAATGAAGAGGAGGATGTTCTAGGGATTCGATTGGATGTTGTCTGGCATTGCTAGGTTGCTAGAGTTGGGTCATTAGAAACATTGCTAGGTTGCTGGTTCCTTGTTTCTTGTTGTTTGGATTGATTATTGTTGATGATTATGGTTATTGGTTTTATTTGAAGTATTATTGGATATTATGTTGGTGTTGTTATTTCCGCTGATGTTTGTGATTGTGGTTAGGTGGCTAGTGGGTATAGGACCACTAGTTGTAGTTCTATTTATTATATTATATTTATTATTGTTATTTATTAAAAAAAAAAGAGGTCGGTCGTTTCAAGTATCTTAGTTATCAAGTCTAATGCCCTAAGTTATGAAACTTAATGGTGCGAAGCATCGCAAAAAGTCCACCATTTTTAATCCTTTTTGTAACCTTTTTGCGATGCTTCGTACCATTAAGTTTCATAACTTAGGGCATTAGACTTGATAACTAAGATA
>NC_025696.1:13454417-13458623 GCF_000633955.1 Camelina sativa
ATCAATATAATTATCAATTCCCAAGTCTGGATCACCACCTAATTATTTATAATACACTACAAGAAAAGTTCACATTGATAGCAGTAGATTATAGCTCATTTTCTCTAACTGCTATGAAAAATAAACTTTTTTTTAATTACTATACAATAGCACTAGAAAGACGCTAAGATAAAAATTCATTAAGTGAGAACCTAAAATCGTTTGTTCCGCCACTACTTTGATGAAAATTTTCGTTTAAGCGCATTTCAGATCCAATTTTTTTTTGTGTCAATAGAACCAAAAAAGATTGTTTTTGTTTTTTATATCAAAGTGCCACGTTTACAGCAAAAATAAAACCTTATCTCTTCTCTGTACGACGAGACGAACAAAACATCAAAAAAAATTTCTTCCCCCAAATTGAAATCTAGGTCTTTTTGAGTCCACCATAGACTCCACCGTGAAGCTCGTCGGCGGCCTCATTTCGCATCCATTCCGATTTCATATCTCGGCGAAAAAGTGATTAACACGAATCGTTATGTCTCCCTCTACCTCAATTTTTATTTGCTTCCTTCTCTTATTATCTTTCTCTATCTAGATCCGAGTTTGCGATATTTCAAGCTACCTAACAACAAATTCCTCCATTTTTTCAAATTTCTTTCAACTATTTAAGCTCCAGGTTCTTATTTATATGATTTTTCTTGTTTCTTCTTCTCTGTGATTTGTTCCTTTTTGTGTTTAGATGAACGATTAGATCTCGAGTCTGATTTAGTCTCTTTGCGATGGATATGGTTCGGATTCGGTTTCAAAGTTTTAGTATTTTGATTGCTTGTAAATCAATAGGTGGGTTAAGCTTTTGATTGTTCAACATTTCTCTTTATTATATGTTTTTCTGGAGAGGTCGATATATTGAATTGTATCTATGATATTGGATGACCTATATGATATGCTTATTTCTCTCATGACATCGAATTAAATTCATAAGCTTGTTATTTTTTTCTTGTTTTAGTGCACAACGCTTGCATGATTTGGGTGATAAGTCGATTCAGCAATAGTTTTGTGTACAGAGGTATTGTAGATTGTTTCTCGAGGACATACAGAGAATGTGGATTATATAACTATGGTTTTTGTTTACTTGTTCTTATTTAGGTCAATGGAGATGGAAAGTATGAGCGGATAAGTGGAACAAGCCTTTGGTGGAGGCACAGTTTTAGGTCCTCAAAAGCTTTTAAGAAAACGTAAGAGATGAATTTTCCGTTAACTCTATTCATGTTTGTAGTTTCCTCCTTGCCTGAGTAACTATTAATCTCTTAATTTCAGTTTTGATGAATTGCTTTGAGTTAAGTCAACATGGAAATAAGACAGAGTTTTTGACATGCTTGTGGTGGGGATATCTACGGTGGAAAAAATTCTTTAAAGGTAATTGATTAATTTTGGTTTGCTAAAGTTATAGATTTGATTCATATATGTAAATTTCAGACCTTCTATTTTCATTATCTTTTTTTTGGTAGATTGGTCTCTCCTCTACAAGTATCACTTCGAGCTTTGGGAAAGCAATTTTCTGAATCATTTGTTTGGATTGCTAAGTGTAATGAGTTGTTTCATTCGTTAGGATCAAGATGGAGCACAGTTCAGAGGATACCTCAAGGAGAAGGTCTTACCTCCTGTTGAGCAAATACTACCTTATCCATTCTCACAATTGGTTTGATGCAGTTTTTGATAACAACAATCAGGGAGATAAAAATTCTAAAGCTGCATCATGAGAATGTTATTCAGCTGAAAGACATTTGGTTCCTTTTTAGCTTGTTTCAAAACTTTGATGTTTTTACATGTTTTTTTTCTCCGTTATGGATCTATCTGCATTTTCTTACTGTGTATTGACAACAATCAGATATATCTAGACTTGAAGCCAAAGCACAACTCCAGCATAAGGATAGGGAAATTGCAGCTCAAATTTTAGGTAAGATGTTTTTTGCTTAGGCTTTTGATTGACATTAGATTGTTTTCTCTTCCTACGAGAAGCCAAACGAAGCCTTATGGTCTTAGCAAAGCAACGATGCGCACAGCTGGAAGAAGAAAATAAGGTTTGAGGGAGAACCGTAGTGGTGGGAACAGCCAAATGGATGATGATGATTTGGTATTAATTCCTTATACTCTTTATTGTTCCTTAAAGGTTAACAATTTTCATGTTTATTTCTGATATTGAATTGTGTCTCGTATATTTTCGCTCATGTATAGGTAAGACTTACAATTTATGGTTTATTTATCTCTATGTGATTGCTATGTGCTTATAGGGTTAATGGCATATTGTGGCTTCTCACGATTCTTTTGTTTCATATGAGCAGATACATATGGAGAGGATAACTAACATGTCTTTTTCATATATTCAAAGTGAACTAGTAGCTGTTCATTGGACTGTTTCAAGAAACGCTGAGTGAGCAGCTAAAAGAGAGTCTTTGCTACAAGTAAGAAAGGCTTGGATGGGTTACATGTACATGTCAAATAGTGTTTTTTTTATTTTTAATGTTAGTTTTATTTTGTTTAAGACTTGGTGACACTTTGTTATGTAAGACTTATTTTGGTTAATGTAATTTATGTTATGTATGTTGATTATTTTATGAAATGTAAAAATATAAATATATTTAAACAAATTTTGAAAAAAAAATTATAATAATAAATAAAACAGCATGAATTTTGTGATCCAATAAAATATATTATAGCATTTGATTAGTGCTATGATATAATTACGGTAAAAACTCCTAACATAGCGTGTAAAATGACTTATAACATTATTTTTAAAAATTTGAAAAGCGGGATAACATAGCATTTCTGTACTGCTATGGTATAATACTATATCATAGCATACGAATTCTGCGCTATCATATGTGAGGTACCTACAATAACAGTGACCTAATATAGCGTTTGTAAAAGAGCTATGAATTACATATTATAGCGTTTCTCTCGTGCTAACAATGTACATATTTGTTGTAGTGATACACTTGTTAGATCAACCTTAACTTATTTTATTTGGTTTGTCATAGATTAACCTTTTACTTTGAAATTATATTAAGATATAGTATATATATATACAGCTTATAATTGGTCTTCCTACACTCATTTAATTTATTCTGTAGTCTCTCATCTTTAGCGATCTTCGTGTTTTCTTTACTTACACGTTGCTTTAGTCCGGTTGTTACGTCTTTGAAATGTCTTTTCAAAAACCTCAATATTCACATCTCCATATGCACAATGTATCGTAAGAAGTTTTCTTTTCCTGCCGTATGTATAAACTAAAAAGAAAGTACACAAAATAAAGTCATACTCAAATGTTGACGTTTCAGCAAATCGAAATGCCCGATGAAACTACAACTACAACTTTTGCAAAATCAAATTATCGATTCTTTTTTCGAATTTATCAATATGTGTATATCATTTTAAAAACATCTAACAAATTATCTAAAGCATGGCTTTGAGATTTTAGCAATGCTTAGGGAATCTGTCACCAATGCTAGGAAGTCTCGGACAACTATTGAGTGTGAATCTACTGTTCATATATATTCTCTAATATTTGCTGAAAATTATTCTCTAATTTGCATTATTCAACTTTCTATTTATTTTAATAAGTTTCTTTTGACTTCTTTAATGGTCTATAATGACCTAACAAATTTATGGAATAGACTTTGGGGAGAATTACTAGTTTGACCCAAATTGAGCAATTAATTGCTAGATTAGCTCCTAAAATTTGAGGGTCAATTGAGTTAGTTTCATACCGAAAATACCCTTTTTTGCTTTGTTAGGAAAAAAACAAAAGTCAATATTACCCTTTGAAAAAAATTCCTGCAATTTCGAATTTTTTTTTTTATATAATAAAAGTCTGCCATACATGTAATGGCAGACTAATTTGTAAGTGGCAGATTTATTGTTGTTGGCAGTTTTTTTTTTGCAGACTTATTTTAGATAGCAGATTAATTTGCAGAATTTGACGGCAGATTTGTTTTCTATGGCAGATTTATTTGAAGTGTGTAACGACATATTTTTCATGGACAGCAGATTTTCTTAACACGACAGACTTATTTATAAAGTCATGACAGATTTTCATTGTTTTAGTCAAATTTCTAGGAATTTTGTAGCAGATTTTTTATGATTGTTGCAACAGTTTTATTTTTCACTTAAAAAATCTGTCACATTGCGACAGATTTATAAACGTAAAAATAATTGCTAGTTTGACAT
>NC_025696.1:13462081-13489502 GCF_000633955.1 Camelina sativa
AAAAATCTGCTGCTTAATAACAGATTTATTATATATGAATACAATGATAACAGTTTTGTTTTTTGTTGATATAGTGACAGCAGATTTGTTATCTGTAATGACAAATCTATTATTTCGCGTTTGATAACAGATTTTTTATAACAGATTTTTTACAGAGTAATGACAGATTTATTAGTGCCTTTGGTGACAGATTTATTTTAAGTTAAGCGACAGACTTTTGTAGCAGTTGCCATATGTGGCGAGAATCTAGGGTTTACCCTTTTTTCTCTTCTGTATCGTGCCTCCCCTCCCCTCTTTTCTGTATCGCGAATTTTTTTTCTTTTTTTGGTTCATCTTATCCGGCACAAAAACCCAACAGATTGAGTTTCTTTTGGTGTACCGTAAAACCTCTCCGTCGCCGGTAGTTGTATCAATGTTTCGTGGTAGAGAAATAAAAATAAACGCATGTCGGGTTTGTTTGGTTTGATAAACTCGATTTTTCTCTTTTTATTTTTATTTCCTTTTACAATTTTTTTAATACACCAAATTGGGTTTTTGGTAATTTAAACAGAAATTTGTGTTAATATAGTTTTCCCTAAACGGAGGGTGTCAATCCAGCAATATTTTCTCAAATTTGTGTCATTCTCGTCTATTTTCACTAGACTTTGGGTGTTAAATAATACTAGTAATAACTATTTAGAAGCCAGTCATCCGGTCTTGGATATATAGGATTAGGATTATAAAACTTTACCCATACCTTGGATTTTCACAAGTTAATAAAAAAAATATTAAGATATATAAAGGTATTATATTTGTTGATAAACGTTCATGTGTAGGAAATTATCTTTTGTATGGATATAATGTATTAAAATCACAGATCAAACGGAGTCAGACTAATTAACCCTCATATTTGAATCAAATTAATGAAAGTAATTACAATTGACCCGTGAATAGACCTAATGTGTGTCATCCGTTAAACCCGTGATAGACCGAGCGTGGGTGGATCAATCTGATTGACACCTACTAGTAGTTGGTGCTGATAAGGATGGACCAATTCGAGTTTTCAAAAGTTTACATGTATATGTCGTTCCTTCCACTTTCTTTCCGCATTTTTCCTTGTCTCTTATGTAATATGAATGCAAATATAAATGTCGTTATCTGTTATTAAAGAGAAAGTATACATAACACATAGCATATAAAACAAATAAAACAAAAAAAAATGAAATGGCTTAACTGTAAAAGGGATCGGACAATCTAATATAAGCAGAGAAAATAAGAATTGTTCTATTCTAGTTTTCTTTGGTCTATGAATTAGTTTGTTCGAACGGGTTGAGAACTTTGAAGTTGTCAAAATCATATATCAAATTTGATTACCTAAGGAAAAACTGTTGTCGTTTCTTAATGTCACTATAAACATTTTATATAGTAAAATATTTAATTTCTTATAATTTTGGAAACCTAATTTGGATTTTGGTTCAATATCTCTTAATAACTAAAAAAGAAAAATAGTTGATAAAGATAATTGCGTTACTTATCCTCAACTGAGAGAATCAATGTATATATACATATAGATATATAAGATTAAAATTCAATTCACACTAGTTGTTTAATTTTTTATACTAACAAATATTTTTGTTTCCATCTTGTCACGTTTCCTTCAAAGCATGAACTCGGCCACGTACGTCCACAACCACATCTATCTTGCTCGTTTGTCTAACTTATGATATCAATATATATTAATACAAATCCACATATAGAATATAAATTGAAAATGAATTTGAAAACGTATAATGGGACAAATAAGTCTATTTAAAAATGATAAAAGCTCTGAACAAGGTTCAGCATACTGATGATGTTAGGCGTAGTTGCTGACATTTGAGCAAAAATCGAGAATTATATAGACAGCCGAATATGTCGACAAGATATAAAATACAAATGAAGTTGAGAAAGAAAAAGACAACCGAAGATGTCTTTTTCTACGAGTTGGCTTATCCTCAGCATTGTTCAGTATTATTATGTTAAGGAAAACAATCCATTTTTTTGGTCTTATAATAATTTGTTTTTTTTTAATAATGACATCTGTGGTAAAACAGTTACCACACATAAAATCTAAATATTTATAACTACAGTAATATGTTGTCGATTTAAACAAGATGCATGCGATGTTAAACTGGTAAAGAAAGACTGAACCGACTGGTAAACAGTAACATGATTAGCATATCAGATTAAAAGAAGGTAGATCAAATGGTATAACGAAATTAAGTATTTGTATTTCTACTTATATGTTATCGTTAAACGAATGATATGCTATGTCCTAACATAAGGTTGTCACCATTCACCAATATTTCGACAAATACTCATCGACAAAACATAATATGTATTGATACATAAAAAGCTAGTATGAAAAACATTAGATTCGCATCAAGATAACGTTTAGACAGTGGATATATATTTTAAGTTTTAACAGCAATAATAAAGAGAGAGGACGACGCATGAAAATGAAAAAAAAAAAAAAGGAAAAGTCTTTTTTTGCTTGTGGTCGACCTGTCCCACACCCAATATATCACTCTCACTTATGATAAGACCTACTTGTCCGTACTATATAAACATTATCGAATGATTCCCATTTTTTTTTCTTTTACATTTTGCATTAAAATTCGGAAAACTAATAAATACTATTAACAAATTAAAAGCGACGAGACGACAAGTCAAGAAACAAACAAAATTGGTGGTACCGAAACAATTTATAATCTCTTTTTTATTTGGTTATTGCAAATTTCACGAAGATATGACACAAAAAGGTTCTCTTGGTCCCACTTCGACGTGGCCTCAATCTTTACATCATGACCCCACACGTTTCGCACGTGCAACTTTACCAGTTACCACAAAAAGATTAAGAAACATAATTAGTAACTTGTATTTAGGAAATAGGAGTCATGTTTTGTGCCTCAAAGTATTTAATCGTAGCTAAATGATCCAAAGATAAATTACGGATTTTTTTTTTAAGTATATATGATCAAAGTCTCGGATATGCCACGGTGGAACATGACATGGCAAACATAAAGCAGAGCTTTTGCCACATGTTAGAAAGTAATTTGAGAGCATGGTAAAATTTATCATGGGGATGGTTTAAATTTTAAATATAAGAAAACTGAAAAATGAAGAGAGTTTTGCATGTTTGAAAATCTATGAAATTTAATTACTGTTATCACAAAAAAATAATAAACATTAATAATATTGATATGGTTTGACTAAAGAGATGTTAAATTGGAATTTATCTAAACACAATGCAGTGAACTAACAACATATCTTTTCTTCTTTTCTTTTTAGAGAAAACAGCTTTACAAATGTTTCTTATACAGTTATACAGCTTTGCACATTTTAATTATTTTTATCTTTTGAGTTTTAAAATATACAAGAAAAAAGATGAACCATAATATAAAATCTAATAGCTAATGTTAATATTGTGTCATTAATTAGCCGTGTTAAACCAACATCATGGATGGTTGATTTGTTGTTAATAAAATATACTATATATTGTTATAAATATATTGATAATATAACGGTGCTTTGACTAGTCAAGTTCACTGTTACCTACGTTTATGTGGCTGTTGCTAAGGAAACATACATGAGTGCATCAATTAAAAAGAAAGAAATATGACCAAAAAAAATTTACTTTTTACAGGCCCAATATTGCGAAGTTCAAGAAAGATAGTTGTATATGGTATATTAAAAATAAAAAAGCAATGTATTTTGGCTTTTTCTAAATTACATATTCTATTTAAGCTTATAAATTGTCTTTTTCCAATATTTTAATTTATTAGCATATAATTCAGTAAAACTTTTGAATTTCTAAACATATATGGTAATCATAACCATAAAAATCAATATTTTATTTGACTTGATAATTATTGAAAATAAAAACAATAAATGTGGTATTTATAGGAAAAAAAATTAAAAATATTGACTTTTTCTCTCCCTTAAATAAAAGCCAATCCCATAGATTTCTTCACCAGTCGCCACAACTCCTCCTCCCTCTTCTTTCTCTCTCCCTCTTTGTTTTCAGAATCTCTCGGAGCTTTGTAACAACAATGGCTGTTGAAGCTCATCACTCGAACATTTTCTCTCAGTTAATATCATCAAACAGGTAAATAATCATCTTTATATTCATTTTTCTTCTTGTAAACAAAATTTTCTCTATCATTTTTTTTTCCTTTTAATAATCTTTTTGTGTGTTATATTTGCAGAGATAGTGTTAAGTTCCAACAAAACATGAATCACGGCGAGTTTAATCTCGCCGGCGGAGAAGTTCCGTTAATAACCGGAAACTCTCTCGCCGTTGATCCTTTAGCTGCAAAAGCTAAGTTCAACACTTCTTACAACTTCACTGCTCCTCCAACGTCTACGAAACGCCCGCGAGATTTTCAATACCGTGACTCAGACGCCCAGTTCGCGTCTGCGGTTAAACGGAGGTCGGTAGCGTTTGACTCATCCTCGCCGTTGTCGTTGATAAACGCTGAGTTTGTATCTCAGATCCAAAACCAACAACAAACGGAGATCGATAGGTTCGTAGCGCAGCAAACAGAGAAGCTAAGAATAGAGATTGAAGCTAGGCAACAAACGCAAACGCGGATGTTTGCGTCTGCGGTTCAAAACGCTATAGCCAAGAAACTTAAAGAGAAGGACGAAGAAATCGTACGCATTAGGAACCTTAATTGGGTTTTACAAGAGCGAGTGAAGAGTCTTTACGTTGAAAATCAGATTTGGCGTGATATCGCTCAAACCAACGAAGCAAACGCTAATAATCTTCGGACAAACCTAGACCATGTTCTTGCTCAACTCGAAACGTTTCCAACCGCTTCAGCCGCTGTAGAAGATGATGCGGAATCGAGTTGTGGAAGTTGCGGTGACGGTGGTGGTGGTGAAGCGGTTACAGCGGTTAGTGGCGGTTGTAAACGGTGCGGTGAGAGAGAAGCAAGTGTGTTGGTGTTACCATGTCGTCATTTGTGTTTGTGTACGGTTTGTGGTGGTTCGGCTTTGTTACGAACTTGTCCGGTTTGTGATATGGTCATGAACGCTAGTGTGCATGTTAACATGTCTCCTTGACCATTTTTTTTTTTTCGGTCGTTACAATTTAATTTATTTTGTAGTTATTCTTCCTTAGGATTTAAAGTTGCAAAGAAATAGCAAATTGATTCTTTTCTTTTTGAAGTATATATTGGCTATAAATTAGTTTTTCGTTAATTCTTAATTTCTTACGATCCGTCAATGGAATCCAAAACTGGAATTTGCAACAACAAAAAAATCACTGAATAATTTAAGTCGTAGAAAATATAATTTTGTGAAAAAAAGACTTATAAATGAATTCAAAAGATTCGAAATTTGTTTTGAAAAGTAAATATTCCAGAGTTCTTTTTAAGTTGCACCGTTGTTTGGTTGCTTATTCTCGAAAGTTGATCACATGAGTTTTGAATTATCTAACTCCTTTTTAATGACTTTTAGAATGTCGATATATATTGAAAAAAACTATCTATAGATAATTATAATATTGCAGTTTGGCAGTATCTTTTATCTTTCCAACCCCGCAAAAATAAATGAAACCAGAAGAATCATACTTCGCTATCGAAATTAAGATAAACAATGAAAATGAAAAAGAAATAGTCTGAATTCGATTGCTTCAACGACATTTTCAGTTCATAGTCATTATAGTTGTCGTGTAATAAATATTTCAAATTCGGATCATATCATGTGCAGTGCATGTCTAGACAAAATACAATACCCCCACTAAAATGGGTTTTATTGAAACTATATACTATATTTAATTCTGTAAACGAAATTAGAACGATGAATACGATGTGTGAATTCACGAGTTACGATGATTGCGTCCAAGAAACGTTACTATGTCTCTATCCAATAATTTAGTCTATAATTTCCCTTCGAATTTAGAATACTAAAAATAATTAATTTGGATTGAATGGCACGTACAGAAATAGTGGCCAAAATGAAACTAGTACGACTCTGAGATCATTCGTACAGAAATTATTTAAAGAGAGAGTTGAAATCACATTGTTCCATGTCTTCGTTTCTTCCCCATACTTGCTTTTTTTTTTGGGGCCATGCCCCTACTACATACAAACATAGTTACTTATTTTATTACCCTCACCCAAAGTTCTATGTTAAAGTCACCTATAACCCTATCTTTTAATTTGTTTATACTAGTTTAAACGAGGGGATAAATCTGGCGTTCTAATTTTTAGTGCAAGAACAAATAGTCAGTGATTGTTGCAAAAATATTGTTCATGACTAATTAGAGCTTTATCTATATTTTACTTCTACAAATCATTGGTATATTAGGATAGTAACTTTTCTTTTTCTCTTCTCAATGTGAAAAAATCTCTAATTGTTTTAGATGAATAAAAAAAGATCAAGGTGGTTATTATTTGTGGAGACTATTACAATTTATAAAGCTTTTCCAAAGTTTGATGATTTATAAAATTTAAATGAAATACCTAGAACTTTAACACTATTTTAAATGATAATTATCGTTTAATTTAGAATAATATTAACCATACAACCCAAAAATAGAATTATGAACGTCACACTTGTTTTTTTGGGATATATAAACATAAAAATCATATTTTATACAATTTCTCTGCATTTAAAATTATCACTAAACATTTAACAAATATAATTCTACTTTTGCAGATTTTTGAGCACAATCGACTCTACTTCCCGGAAAAGGATTGGCAAAAATCATAGCTATATGCGAGTAATATATAAATATTAAACAGAAAAAAAAAACATAAATCAGAAGATCTGATTATCCAATTAATACACAAAACAAAATTCACTAAGTTAAATGATTCTGTAAAAAGGCCGACTTCTCAAATGGGCTGTCCTAATTTTTCCAATCACCATCTATTATGCTTTAGATTTCTTAATTATTGGTACTCTAGATTTGAGAGATGGAAAAAAACATCACACGGCAAGATTACCTTGAGAAGAAAAAGGAACATAAAAATACCATGAGTCGTGTGACCAATTCCCACTCCAAATCTACCAAAGAGGTGTGTTGTATATAGTTTGATTGATGCATAAGAGAAACTCCAACCATAAAACACCAAAATTACCAAATTTTGACATTATTTAGTATTTTGGTATCTCAACTTTTTTTCCATCACCAACCACAACAGCAAAAGTTTTTGATTTACGATTCTCTGTTTTTAAAAAAATAGTTTGATAAACATTAATTTTGTAATGTTATGGTTTCACTATATTACTTAACTTTAATAAGAATTTTATAATTTAATTAATTTGGTAGTCGTTTTTTCAAAAAAGATATGAATTATTTTTTCATATTATATTAATTATAGTTTACAGTTCATATTTTTAAATTCAATAAGATAGTTTTATAAATCTTGGTTATTTATTTGTCTTATAGCGGACAAAACAACAATTTAAATTTATTTTTAAATTTAAAATAAAAATAAAATAATAGTTCTTTTTAAGCGTTTCATGAACCATATTATTCTAAATATAGTGTAACACAGTTCATAAAACACAAAAAAAAAAATTATAGTATAATGTATATGTTTTACCTTTTGGTTGAAGTATATTTGCACTATATTTGATATTATACCGTTAGCGTTGGAGTTGCGCAAGAACAACTAGAATGACAAGAGGAAGAAATCATCCAACCATTCTTTTTTTTGCATCCAACCATTGTCACAACCACGCAAATCTTTTTTTTTTTTATCAAACAAATCCCATTTCATTAAGCTAATGTCTAGTGACAATAGCTCACTTCTATGGTGAA
This sequence comes from Camelina sativa, assembly GCF_000633955.1. Classification (NCBI taxonomy): domain Eukaryota; kingdom Viridiplantae; phylum Streptophyta; class Magnoliopsida; order Brassicales; family Brassicaceae; genus Camelina; species Camelina sativa. The sequence goes on from NC_025696.1 coordinate 13,469,877, forward strand.
TCTTTACAACGGTCAACACATTTACATGGAAAAATATCAAAGCAAATATTAATAGGTTTCTAGCGAACCACATCATTCCAAAATGACAAAAAAGATACAAACATAAAATACAATAACATAAGCTAATACTAAGAAGATAGAAAGACATACAAGCCACATAGATAGGGATAGTCCACATGAGACGGCGAAAGGCTGTTCAAGAATGAATCACCGGTCGCAAAACGACAAATTGCCAGAATGGAATGTAAAGATTCCGACGGGTTTTTAAAAACCTAACTCACACTAATGACGAATCACAAAGCGGATAGTCCACGCAAATCTTTTTGTATAGCATAGAATAGAATATCAAAGATTTAAATCTTGAAAGTTTTTTTTTTTGTTGAAGGACAGATTTAAATAGTTTTGAGAGGATCCGTATTACAAAGCACACGACAATAACATATCAAAAGAGAATCAGGTAAAACCAGACTAACCAGTACCCAAGATGATCGCATACTTTCGGTAAATTGTGAAATTACTTTCGTAGCCATGGAGTTAATGGCTAGAGTGACTAGACCCGTAGCATTGCTATGGATCAGTTGAACTGAAATGTGTTGATTTACGGTTTTATATTCAAGAGATTAAAACGAAAATTAGTAGTGGCACAAGTTTTTCTCTAGCTAATTTATGGCTACTTTATCGGGTCTAGCACTCTATCCACTGATTCCATGGCCACGAGCCTTTAAATATTCTGATATGTTTACACAAATTGTACCTTTGTTATAACAATTGGCACTACTTTGCCTAAATTACACTGAAGACAGATAAGAGAATCTGAAGACAAGACAAGTAAAGTGAGTGGTCATATTCTTCCAAAATCGTTGGTTTTCCTCTTCCTTGGCCCTTCCTCACGCTCCATTATTTTTTGCAAAATAAATTTTGAAAAGAATATTGATATTTAACGAAAGTCCTACTTTTTGTAGTACAAGCTTTCAACAGTTTTGTTTTTCCTCTCGAAATCGATAGAACTTTGGAAATAAAATTATAGAACTCTGGTAAGATATGTTAATTTTGGCAGTATTGTCTTTTCTTTTTTTGGTTGTATGCTAATTTGGCAGTGCGCTATATATAATTATTATTACATGACATTCGAACTCTCGTGAGAGCTTTGAAAACTGAAGCCAAGCACCTAACGTGTGTTTCCAACCGCCCAAAAGATGTATGAATAAAAAAGAATCATATAACTTCATCCGACTAAAAATATTGCATAGTCATTATCGTTTGTAGAAGCACGTAACAGAACACAAGTGCTTAATAAGAATATTTCTCTTCTTAATCTTAAGGAAAATATATCTCAAAACCTTAAGTCTTAAAAGCTCATCAGTTATGCCACAAGCTAGCATCTCCTTATATAGAAAACACAAGACCAAAACCCAATTGGATAACTCCCAAATAAATATTTAGATCCTCCTAAATATAATTGATCTTATCCTATGTATATTCAGATTTCTCCTAAATATACATGGCCTTATCTCCTAATTAAATCAAGCTTACAACAACATTCTCCCCTCTAAGCTTGATTTCATCTTCACTCACTTCAACCACTCCCATTAGAGTCCTCATCTCCTTAAACTTCATTCTCCCAAGTGCTTTAGTCAAGATATCAGCCTTCTGCTCCTTCCCAGGAACATGCTCAACACTCACTTGCTCTTTCTCAACACACTCTCGGATAAAGTGAAATCGAGTGTGAATATGCTTGGAGCGACCATGAAATACAGGGTTCTTAGTAAGTGCAATTGTCGACATGTTATCAACCCGAATAATCACTTTCTCGCTGTCTCCACCAGTCACCTCTACAAGAAGCTCTTGTAACCATATTGCTTGCTTGACAGTTTCAGTAGCAGCCATGAATTCAGCCTCACAAGAAGATAGAGCTACAATCTCTTGTTTTTGTGAACACCAAGTAATTGGCGAATCTCCAAGGTAGAACAAGTGTCCTGTGGTGCTCTTTCCATCATCCAAGTCCACACTATAGGAGCTATCACCGTAACCCACAAAGCTGACTTTATTCGTGCGATTGTAGAAGAGACCAAACGAACATGTTCCACGAATATATCTTAGTACCTACTTCATGCTTGTTCCGTGAGATTCCATTGGTTCCTGCATATATTTGCTTAGAATGCCAACACTGTAAGCAAGGTCTGGACGCGTATGTAGTAAGTAACGGAGACATCCTATATTTCTGCGATATTCCTGTCCTTCAACTACTCGTTCACCTTGTGACTTAGACAGCTTCAGATTCATGTCCATAGGACCTTGAGTGGGATTGCATTTACTCATTCCAGCTTCCTCCAAGATTTTAAGTGCATACCTCTCTTGTTTCAGACTGATTCCTGTTTCAAGCTGCCGCACCTCAAGTCCAAGATAGTATGTGAGTAATCCAAGATCACTCATTTCAAACTTTGCCGCCATCTTCAGCTTAAACTCACGAATTGAAGAAAAAGAAGAACCAGTAACAAGTAGGTCATCAACATATACCGCCACAATAAGAAGCTCTCCTCCTTCATTGTTAAAGTAAGAGACGGTTCCTTAGAGCACCGATGAAATTTCATATCCTTGAGAGTTATATGCAGCTTAATATTCCAGTCTTTAGGAGCTTGCTTCAAACCATAGAGGGCTTTGTGTAGCTTATACACCTTACTCTCAGTTCCTTTGATTATAAAACCATCCGGTTGTGTGACAAACACCTCCTCCTTAAGTTCCCCATTCAGAAAAGCAGTCTTAACGTCCAACTGGTGTATCTCCCAACCATATGAAGCTGAGAGACTTATAATGAATCTAATTGTCTCCATCCTCGCAACAGGTGCGAAAACCTCATCATAATCAACCCCGTAACGTTGAACATACCCCTTAGCAACCAACCTCGCCTTGTGTTTGTTTATACTGCCATCCGAGTTCCTCTTCACCTTGAATACCCATTTTAACCCAATAGGCTTAATTCCAGCAGGTTGATCAACCAAGTCCCAAGTCTTGTTCCTCTCGATCGAAGCCAATTCATCTTTACATGCCTTTATCCATACCTCTGATTTTGATGCCTCGAAGAAATCACAAGGTTCTTCATTAATAGACAGCAACAGACGCTCCAGCTCTTCATCTTGAGTAACATAGTCAGCAAGATATCTTGGTTTGGTACGAACCCTGACAGGTCTCCTTACCGTTGATTGCTCATTATCATCCTCGTTCTCCAACTCACTACTCTCCTCTCTATAATCAACACCATCGTTTGACTCTGTCTCTGCATTTTTCAGGCCACCAATCTCTGGTTCTGCTGCTTGTTCAATCGACCGAACACCTCTGTTTCCAAAATCTCCAATGAATATAGAGAACTCTGTAGAGTCGTCTTGTTCTATCTCTGTCTTATTCCAATCCCATCCTCTGGCTTCGTCAAAACGACGACTTACCACAATTCGCTTACTGGAGGGATCAAGCAAACGATAGGCCTTCGAGCCAGGCTCAGTGCCCAGATGAACTAAAATTCTTGACCTATCATCCAGCTTTTTTCTCCCTATGCTCTCTGTTTTGGCGAACGCAATACAGCCAAACGTCCTTAAGTGATTCAGATTTGGTTTTGATCCTTTCAGCATCTCATATGGAGTCTTCTCACCAAGAGACCTGGTTGCAACCCTGTTAATCAAATACGTCGAGTGCCTGACAGCTTCACCCCACAAATAATTTGGTAGCTCCATGTGTTTTAAGATGCTCCTTGACATCTCCATAAGTGTCCTGTTTCTCCTCTCTACTACTCTGTTTTGTTGAGGAGAGTATGGAGCTGTCAATTGTCTCGTTATCCCAGACTTCTCACAGTAAGAGTTGAAATCAGCAGATGTGAACTCACCACCTCTATCAGTTCTGAAAAACTTCATCGCACACCCTGTTTCTTGTTCAGTGAGCGACTTGAATTTCTTGAATTTGTCGAGTGCTTCGCCTTTTTCTCTCAATAGAACTGTCCACATGTAGCGAGAAAAGTCATCTACAATAACAAAGACATACTTCTTTTGAACTGGTGTTGTCGGTGTAATGGAACCACAGAGATCACCGTGTATTAACTCGAGAGGTAGTGTAGCTCTAAACATGGTTTCTCGAGGAAAAGAATCCCTTGTTTGTTTTCCAAACAGACAAGACACACAAGTTTGTCTCTCAACTTGGATATTCGGTATACCCGTTACCAAATCCTTATTGATCATTAACCTCATTGCGTCGGTGTTGACATGACCAAGTCGTGCGTGCCAAGTTGCAGATTGGTTCGAGGAAACTAATTGCAGACATTGAATCGTTTCCACCTCCAACATGACCTTGTACAAACGATTATTGGACCTTACTGTTGTCACAAGTAACTTACCAAACTTGTCGTAGAGCATCAACTTGTCCTCTGCCATTCATACTTCACACCCAGCCTCAGTAGCTTGACCTAAACTCACAATGTTACTCTTCAAATCTGGTATATAGTAGACATTGTGCAGTACCTTCTTCTCACCATTATCAAACACAAATCGAATAGAGCCTTTTCCTTTGATGTCGACACGAGAGTCATCCCCAATCGAACCTTACCCGTTACTTTGTCACATAACTCGTGAAAGAAACTCCTAACTCCACTCATATGGTTACTTGCTCCATTATCTAAGTACCATATGTTATTAGTGTCCATGCTGCTCTCAAAATTGCTTGGCTTCACTTTATCTTCTTGAAGATACACTACTTCATTCATCATGAGCTCATCTGCTGTATGTGTATCCTCATCCTTTTTCTCCACTGTTTCTTGAAGTTTGAGCAGTCTATCAGGGCAGTCAGAGGCATAATGACCCTGTTTGTCACATCTGAAACAAGTAATATGTGACAAGTCATGTTCTTTGTCTCGTTGCTGAAAGCCAAACCTACCACGACCTCCTCGTCCTCTTCCTCTATAGTTCCTGAACTGATTTGAGTTAGCAAACATAAGTTTGCTCTGATCCTCATCTTGTTCTGTCTCTTCCTCATTAATTCTTTCTTCGTAAGCCTTCAGACGACTTACAATATGCTCGAAGCTTGTCTTATTCAAATCGAGTACCTGCTCGAGAGAAGCTACTATACAAATAAACTTCTTCCAAGGGAGGCTAGACAAAAACTTCTTGACAATCATAGGTGTTGCGAACTCGTTTCCCAACGCTGCATACTTTGTCGAGATTGCAGACAACCTCTCCACGAACTCATCGATTTTCTTAGTCTCTTTCATCCTCAAGCGATCAAATTCAGACATTAAGGTCTGTAGTCTCGCCTCCTTGACCATGTCTGCTCCTATATGTCTCGACTTTATAGCTTCCCACATGTCTCTTGCACTTTCTAGAGCTCCAATCTGAAGGGTAAGAGCCTTGGGGATGGACTGTATGATGAGAGCAATTGCCAAATCATTTTTGGTCTCATCAATGTTTCCTCTTTCAATTACCTCCCATGATTTGTGAACCCTTAATAGGATCCTCATCTTCATAGACCATACTGTGTAGTTGGTCGAGTTCAACATGGGGCACTTGATGGAGGACGATCCTCCCTCTGATGATGATCCTTCTGTTGATATCAATGATTTCTCGCTTGTTGATGAACTCGTCTTTTCATCTTTGCTTATCGCCAAACTTTTATATCTTCTCCTCCTTCTATCAAAGGTTTTCCATCTTCTCCTGCCATTGCTTGAAGCTCTGATACCACGTGTAGAAGCAAGTAACAGAACACAAGTGCTTAATAAGAATATCTCTCTTATTAATCTTAAGGAAAATATATCTCAAAACCTTAAGTCTCAAAAGCTCATCAGTTATGCCACAAGCTAGCATCTCCTTATATAGAAAACACAAGACCAAAACCCAATTGGATAACTCCCAAATAAATATTTAGATCCTCCTAAATATAATTGACCTTATCCTATATATATTCAGATTTCTCCTAAATATACATTGTCTTATCTCCTAATTAAATCAAGCTTACAACAACATCGTTGTCGTGCAAATAAATATCTCAAGTTTGGATCATATCATGTGCGTTGCATGTATAGACAAAAGAAATAAACCTCATAAAAATTGGATTAAAATTAATAATGCTTCAATTCAAGTGAAGCACAGTATTCAGATTCAGTTTTAATACTATGGTTGTAGTACACACCAGTTAATAAACTTCAAAAAATGGGCTGATGGACATATGTTATCCAAGTAAACTAGAAGTTTTGCAAACCGACTGAATCTGAATTTCTATCTGGTTATTGTTTGTTTGAACTTTGACTTTAACTTTTTTCTCTTTTTAAAAAATAATAATTAAACAACTTGATTTCTAGATAAACCATATTCGGTCTTACCATAAAATCCACATTTTCTTTTATTTATATGAATACTAGGATGTATTATTTAACGCATTGGTTCAACTGGTAGATATATTGATTCATTCAACTGAACCGTAAATTCGAAAATCAACTTGCAGAATCAACAGCTAGCTAGTAGTACTGCAATACATGATAAATTTGATAATTAAAGCAGTATGGTGGGCAATGCAAGTGATTGACAATGGACCAATCAATACCTAGTAGTAAACATAGAAACTTATACTGAAATTATGATTAGTGTTCCAAGTATTGGCATGCAGCTTTACCGAATATAGATTACATAGCAAAAAATATATGTTAATTTCTTTAAAATACTTATCTTGCAAACAACAAAAGTTTTATTTATTTATATGAGATACGAAAACATTACACGATCGATATGAACTATATATTATCTTGACAAAAAACTATGAATCGCGGGACCTATCACATTTAAATATCTACCAAAAGACATGTTCCTTAAAGTGTGATAGATCCACGCAATGACACAAGTCTTTTGTAAGGGGGAGAAAAGAAAAAAAACCGATAGAGAATCGAGACATAAACCTAAAACGGTTTTTAGCTCGACAATGAAATCCACATGATTCCAATTCCAAAATATCCGAAGAATTTGTTAAGCCCATTTGGCGATTACAGACATTCCACCGCACCCGAGAAGAGCCGCGACTAAACACTTGACCTGCATTTTGATGCTACCTTGAAGCTTAGGTCCCATGAACTCAGCAGCTAGAAGATCGACAAGCGCCATGTAAATCAGCAATCCAGCGGAGCATGCATTGAGAAGTCCAACCGTGATCAAAGCTTTTGGACTATTATCTCGGTAAATCGTTGATAGAGCGATCCCTAATGCTATTCCGAATGGTGTTGTCACCGCGAAAAAGAATGCCATAAGAAACTTTTTCATATTCGTGTACTCAGCCTGAAATGATATTTTAACATAAGATGTTTTGTATATATTAACATTTGAAGACGAAAAGAAATATTTTCATTTATATTTCTATTAACCTGGAGGATGCAACCGCCAAGACCCATGCCTTCGAACATTTGATGGAAGCAAAGAGCTGCAATGAGTCCTTTAATGGTGCAAGTGTCACTAGTTGCTCCTAGAGATAGTCCGATGACCACCGAGTGAACTATGATCCCAAGTTCCAACACCTATATATATCCATAAAATTAAATAAAATGATATTTGGTTATATGTCATTTAAAGTGATAAAGTATATTAATATCCGGTTCATGAAATTTCCATAGATATATGTACTAACCATGGCAATGACCCGGAATCGCAAGAGTTGTGCATTCGCGGAATCATCTTCTTTTACTGGTAAGGTGACATCATTTGCGGGACCGTGGCCATGGCCATGGGGAACGATCCCAACTGAGTGCTTGCTTGTGTAGAGGCTCGTGGCCATGGAGTCAATGGCTAGAGTGATTAGACCGGACAACATAGCGAGAAACCCGGAGAAAGGAAATTTATGCCACGGGTTCTCTTCCAGACATATAGATGACAACATTTCGAAAGAATCAGGCAAAACATGCATAAAACCGGTTCCTAGAATGATCCCGGAGGCGAAACACTTAACGATAGTGAAGATGTTTCCGTCTGGTTGGAGGAACGAAACGTTACGGCTAAAGAGAGGAGCTCCGACACCAATCATGCTTGCAACGAGGATAGCGGCGATTGCTATGATTTTGAGAGGCAAAGCTTTAGCTTTGTTGACGCACGGGTTCGCTGACTCGCTTCCGCATTCTTCCGGCGCCGTTGAAGTTGCTGGAGAGATTGCGAAAGAGACAAAGATGAGTACGAGGAAGATTGTTTTCATGGTTAGTGTTGAAGTTGAAGCCATTTCTGTTTCCTCTTTTTCCCTTTTTTCTTGTTCCTTTGGAGTTTTGTGTGTTTAGATTGTTTAATGCTTGTGTCTTTGGACTTACTAGATGAGCCAGTTTATATAGTAATGTGTGCCGGTTGTTTGCATGCCATTTATCATCGATGACGAAAGAGAAGTAGTAATTGATTTACTCGTTTGTTTCCGGTGTGAAACGAGAAAATAAAGTAAATAATAGTTCAAAAATAGTAATGAGAGAATTATATATGAAAATCACCTAGATTTTTTAATTAAATCACCTAATTCGTTGGACTTTTGAGATTTATATAAGCAACCTTTGATAAGTTATTTAAATATATTTTTCTTGCATTTGGTAGTTTGGAGTTCTGGCTTTAGCGGATGAGTACACGTGCATGGAATTGTTCACTGCCCTGATGGAACCATATTCTCAATTATTCGGTTTCCTTATATTTATTTTGTTTGCACATATAGTTTATATTTTGGGTACATATCAATAATAACCAATTGCTCTCCAACTGATCATATATTCTTAAAGTTAGTCAACCCTCGAAATGTCTTAATTTTGTATTACATTATATTGTAACAATCACTATATATTATTTCTTCTATAAAAAATATATGACTAAATGAAATTTTGTATATTTTTAAAAGAATCCATGGTATGTTTTTAGTTTTTATTTCAGTATATATATTTAAAACAACGTTCATTTAACAAATTTTGATGGAAACTCAGTTTCATCATGTTAATTATCTCCGAGTTTTCAGAATATAAATATAGTTACGTAAACATTCGAGTTTTTAGATTTGAAAAAAGGCTATATATATATATATATATTTCGAACATTTATATTATCGTTTAAATGCATTCCTCATGCCGTTTGCCGAGCGGTCGCGAAGTCAACCCCATGCGTCTTCTATAATTCTGCATTAGGTCAACTTTCACAAACGTTTACTTTAATCTTGTACACTATTTTAGTTTAAGCTCTAGCGTTAGGTTAATACTTTATAAGATTGCTACGAGCACAACATCACACGTGACGAGCTCGTGCTCGGTGTATGGTTGCAATCCAGTCACCAAAAACACTACATATCGTACATATGTCATTATCAATTAATATAGTTACTTCTATGTGTCTATCTATATATGAATAACCATATAACTGATATAAGTGATTTGTCAGCTGTCAAAACAAAAAAAGGTGGTCTTTCATTTTTAGAATTGAATTTCTTCATGGGTTAATAAGCATCAAAACAATTTAAGTTTTTGGGAAAGGGTAATTAATGACAAATCGAATTTCATGAAGTGGGGTATACAGGATATGTTTTATGTCAATCAATGTTTTCATGTATTAATACGAATTCTTTTTTATTTTCGTGTCGTTCCGAAAGAATCTACTTTTGCATTGTTATATAGAAGAAGGAATAATTAATCAGATTGTTTGTCATGAAAGTAATCATCATCAGAATAAAACATAATACTAGTTGACAAAGAAAAATCATAGAAAAAGATAATTCTTTACATTATCCAGTATATTCAATACTGTCCATGCCGAGTATGTACCCAATATTCCACGGCATGCCTCATAACTTAGTCAACTTCGGTTAGAACACATTTTTATTCTATTTTTTAAAGAATGAATAATAAATATGCATCAAATTTGATTTACAGTACTGTATTATTAATTTGTGTGATTTAGTTCCCACGTTTTCATATGGTTTGGTCGAGCACGAAACAAAAACGTGCCAAACGCATACTCCACCGACGTGACAAAATGGTTATGTGTCGATTCGTAAACTTTCAAAACCAGAGATTGAAAGTGTGTATGATTTGACAACCACAATGCTAAAACTACATTAATTAAGCCTCATTAGATATGCTTCAACTATTTTTATTGATTTAATTATACTCTTAAGCTGATAAATTTAAATCTTGTAAGGAAACAGTTCAAATTGTTTCAAGAGATTCAAAATTTACAAGTACTGTATTTGATATGACTAGTTGTATGGAATCAAACCTGTATGAATTTTTTAAAAACAAATTAAGTCCGTAACTGTATACCGTTCGTTCCAGCGGAAAACATGAGCTGGAATGAAATTGGGGATCCCTGCAAATCTATGTGCTTTTTAGTTTGAGCAATTCAATACCTACAAATTTATGTTTTTCTTTTTTTAGTACTTGTTATTATTGGTTTAATTATTTTAATGTACTTTTAGATACAATATCGGGTTCTTATTGTTATTTGTCACGAAATATACTTTTTGGTACTTGTTGTTTAAATCTTTAACCATTTTAAGATAGAGTAATTTATGAAAAAAAAAAGATTATAGTAACTTAAAATTGCCATATTCGTGTAACTATAGTTTTTTTTTGTTTTTAACAAAAAAAAACTATAGTTACACGAATATGGCAATTTTAAGTTACTATAATCTTTTTCCTCTTTTATAGTTTCAGACCTATTTTTTTCCTCTTTTATAACTAGCATGGACTATCAACAAATCTCAATAACTAATTACATGTCATTTCAAAGAAGAAAGTAAACATCACATTCTTTCTAGTTTTTTTTAGTTGTCATTCTAGAGTTAAAATTTTGTTTTTCAATACTTGTCGTTTTAGGTTTCCAATGCATATGTTTGTTGAAAATATCAATTTTATTCCAACTATTTTAATGATTTGACCAATAAAAAAAATTAGAAAATGTATTAAAGAAATTATATAATAGAACATGGATTTATTTTATTAATTTGTGTGCAAAGCTCTAGACCGACAAATAACAAAAATCGGAGGGAGTAATAATTTTACATTGTCATAAATAAAGAATATTTCAAACTCTTACAATGCCATATTGCAATGTGAATATATCTCAGAATACAAATTAAAATAATGAATCAAACTTTAAAGAACCCTCAATTAATGTACAAAGGTCAAACTTAGAAAGTAACAACAAATTAAATAATTTATTAATTGTGTTGAAAGAGTGTCTAAGCCCACAAGGCAACGACCGACATTACTGCGCAGCCGAGCAAAGCCGCCACGAAGCACTTGATCTGGAGTTTGACGCTGCCTTGGAGCATTGATCCCATGAACTCTGTAGCTAGAAGGTCGACGAGGGCCATATATATGAGCATTCCGGCCGAACAAGCATTTAACAGTCCAATCGTAACTAATGCGGTTGGACTGTTATCTCTATAGATATTCGACAATGCGATTCCAAGAAAGATACCAAAAGGTGTTGTTCCAGCGAAAAGTAATGCCATCATGACCTTCTTCACATTTGTAAAATCTGCCTGTTTCACATAAATATATACATACAAACGTAAATTTTTAATTGATATAAACTATATACTATATAATAAGTGTATGTGGTTCACAAGATATATATTTTTAAATAATAAATGTATATATGTACCTGAAGGATGCAGCCACCGAGACCCATTCCTTCGAACAAGTGATGGAAGCACAGAGCTATGATGAGTCCTTTAATGGTACATGCATCATTAGTTGCTCCAAGAGATAGTCCAATTACCACCGAATGAAATAAAATCCCAAGCTCCAATACCTATTCATAAACTTCAAGTTAGCTTAAAGATGGAAATATAAATCAGTGTATGATTTGAATTAAAATACTAAATTGAATTCAAAACCGTTTAATCTTATTTTGGAAATGTACTAACCATGGCAATGACACGGTACCGCAAAAGTTGTCCATCATCTTTAGTTCCTAGCACTACACCATGACCGTGACTGTGGTTGTGACCTACAATGTGAATTGCCTTCTCTTGATCAATGTCATACTCGTCAGGCACGGGTCCAACTGTGTCCTTACCAGTATAAAGGCTGGTGGTAATAGAGTCAATGGCTAGAGTGACTAGACCGGACAACATAGCGACAAACCCCGCGAAAGGGAACCTATGCCACGGATAATCGCTAAGACATTCCGATGACAACATCTCGAAAGAGTCAGGCAAGACATGCATGAAACCGGTTCCAAGGATGATTCCGGAAGAAAAACATTTTACAATCATGAAACCGTTGCCATCGGGACGGAGGAACGAAATGTAACGGCTGAAAAGAGGTGACGATACGCCTATCAAGCTTGTCGTAAGGATGGCTACAATGGCTACGATTTTGAGTGGGAATGCCTTAGCTTTATCGACGCACGGATTGTCCGAGCCGCTGCCGCAACCTTCCGGGGAGGTTGAGATCGCTGGAGAAACGGTGAAGGTGAACAGGATTAGGAGAATGTAGACGAGCTTCATGACTAGTTTGGTAGTAGACATTAGTATATAAGATTAATTATTATATAATAATGTATGATGTGTGATGAGATCAATGTTTTTGTGTTTGGTTTGGGTTATATAGAAGATTTGCCGGCTTTGTCTCGGTGCTGATTTGGAAGGTCAATTCATAAACTAATTGACTAAATCAATAAAAAAAAGATTGCACTAGAGAATCGGAATCCTGATTGTGTATGTATGTACATTATCAGATAGAAAAGTTTCGAATTGTATTATCTTATCTTTGTTTAATCATTGGGTGGACCGGTGGAAGAAGCCTGGAAGGTGCGGATCATGCCAAACAAATGAACGATACATGACGTTTCGTATTATTTTACTGTAAAAGAAAACAAATCGAACTAGCTTTGAAATGCATTGGTTCATCATTTGTCGCTAATTCCTACTACAAAATTTGTTTATGGTTTTTGTTATTACTAAATTAGGAATCGATAATCTATATATATAAAATTATCTTTACTCAGTCTTGGTGCGCCACCTCAGCATCTCCTCTCAAAATTTTAGGTTTTTCGGATTGGACTTAGCCTAAAATTTTTCAAAGATAATTCAGGCCCAGTTGTTTTACTATCTTATCAATTAAACCTATGAATGTCTCTCCTCCACGCTGTCACGACGCTCCATCTCCACCGGTTGCTCTTCTCTTTAACTCTCGATCCATGCCGTTTCACCATCTGATGCGAATTCAATTCTTCCAGTCTTCTATACTTTCACTTATCGTTTCATGTCTTCCAACACAATTTTTTTTGGAGATTTCAATCGGCTCTCTGTTTAACTTTGGATTTTTGATTGGGGAGGGGATTAATTTTTTTGTTTTGTTTCATGATCCATGCATGGGGAATGAGTAAGAGAATCTATGTGTTGGTTGTTGAAATCAGCAGATTGAATCAAAGTATTCCATTTCGTGAGTTTCATCAAAGTATCTACATTAATTCGCGGAAACCAATACCAACGATGAGTCGTACTATAGTGGTGGTGGACTTCTCAGACCTTCAAATCTTAGGTAACTTTTTTTAATTCTCCTTTCTTTTTAATTCCTCTATAGTGTTTTCTCATTTGCGTTGTGTTGGGCGACATTGATTTTATGTGATTCTCTAGATCAGCTCTTGGCTGCCGCCATTGATGCCACTAAAAAAGCTGGACAGGTCTCTCTCTCTTAATCGATGTCCTTAGGTTTTGGTCGATCTTCTGCGTAATTCTGATTTAATTTGGCTTATTTTGTTTCATTCTGCAGGTCATTCGTAAAGGGTTTTACGAGACCAAACATGTTGAACACAAAGGCCATCTTTATTTTTTATCTTTTCTCTCAAATAATTTAACTTCATTGCAAGATTGCTTCTTGATTTCATCTCAATCATACATAGTGAGAATGACTACTTCTAATCATTGAGAGTGTCAATTTTTTTGTTTTAAGTTCATCTTCTTTGGTTCATGAAATTGTTGTTTTTGGTGGATTTGGTGACAGAGACCGATAATGATTTGAAGAATTCGTCTTTAATCCTCTCAAGCAGCTTTTCCCAACCACAAGGTGATTATTCCTTCTCTGTTGAATTCCCCTTTTGTTGTTAGCTCCGCCTTATCATGAGAGTTTGGCTATGGAGGAGAAACTACTGCTGCATTCGGTGTGACAGAACAAACTGATGAACAAACTTGGATTGTTTGTCCTCTTGATGGAACAACTAATTTCGTTCACGGGTAACATATATATTTAGATACGTTTTTGCCTAATTTCCATTTGAATGAATGTGTGTGTTTTGATTATGCAGAAACTCCAAAATTGTTAGCTGACTTACTTTAGGCAATAGAGAATTTAATAAATGTCTATGTTTGTGAGGGTACGGTCTTAGGTAGTTTTCAGCGACTACTTTTACAGTTCTTTGATGTGGCTAATTGAAAAAAGAATCTCATTAGTCAAATCGCCTTCGATAAAACAAGTGCAAAATTCATAAATATATCATATATTATAACATATTTTTTTTTACTATGTTTTACTTATAAACTTTTATAGACGTAATACATGTAGATGAGAAAATGGAAATCGTGGGAGAAAGAGACTCAAACAGTAAAGTATCTAGCAGCAAACGGTGAGATTCGGTATTTTTTACTACTAAACTACATGCAATACATATCACTAATTTCTTATTTGATGAAATTTGTTAAATCATTTTTCTTCTTCTGTAATATAAAGATCCAAATAGGTTTAGAATGACTGGAGATACCACATGGAGATACCACGTTTGCTCAACGACACCTCATTTCTTGGACTGAAACATCGTTTCAACTTTAAATTGTAAGTTAGTACATAGTCTCCATATTTTCTAAATCACTTTATTAGTGAGCATATGTCTCAAATACAAAGATTAGTAATTACTATCTCTTTTTCTTTTATTAGAAATGTTTCTTCAGTCAATTTTTCAACTCGGTGGTGAAAATTGATTAATCATAGAGTAGAAGAGTTCATTTTCATCAAGTTATGACTGAGAACCATTTTTATAGCTTTATAACCATGGAGAATAAGAGTTCATTGTCAAAATGCAACCAGTTCACTTCTTTTTCTTTCCCTTTGTTTGGTATGATCAACTCTTTGTCATTTGTCTTTTTAGATGGTTTTTTTTTGCTCAAGCATTTGTCTCCAAGTTCTGGCCTCTTCTTCAGCACCAACAATGTGTTTCTGAGAAGAAGAGCAAAGATCTCGACTTTCAAACTTCGATCAAACGCGAAGATTATGACGATGATGATGATGGTTTTTCAGAGAATATGTAGTGATGGTGATGAAGTGCTTAGGCCTTCTCGCTGATCCATGAAGCGAGGGGCTTCAAACGACACAGTTCAAGGAGCTTTGTAATCTGTTTGAAGAGAAAGTGCCAAGCTTGGAGAAAGTGAAGCAAGAAGACATCAAACAGAGATGGGTTTATCGATGCAATAAATTTGCCAAGAATTTTGACTGCCCTTGGCTTAAAGCAAGGATCTAACGGTAAGCGTTGCAGGAGAATGATCAGATCATTTGATGGAAGTAAAGACAAATCATTTTCTATTAATTTGTGAAATTCATGGAGAACAATCTATTAGTTTATTATCCCTTTTTTCTTCTTACCGTGTATGTTAATATTGTTGTCTCAGAACCTTTTTAAAATTTCTGAACTGTCATCAAAAATTCACCAAAACTAATGAGAATGGAGATAATTGTCACAGACATGAATACTCTGCGAAAACATAGAGGCTAAGCCTAACAAATGCCGTCAAATTTGTTATATTCACACCTATAATCATAATTACGATGTATAATCATAATTATATTTATAAAATACAGACAAAGAATTATGAGCTTATGACTTCGCAATTTCAAATATACACCAAAATATTGACAAAATACCTTAAATGAGTGGCCAACTAATTTTTATGGAAAATACTAATATTATATAATTAAAATTTTATTACTTCAAAGGGTTTATTAATTGACCAAATATATGTTTTGCCGTTGTTTTTTGAAGTAAATTAATTTATTTAGTGAGTACATATAATTTCAGAAACCATAATTCAACTTTGATTAAAGTCCGGTCTATTTTCAGTATTAGGACAAGAAATCGTATATGCTAACTAAAACGGGTAATTCGAGTAATGAAAAAAGTATACTCTAGCATTGAAAATTTTTTTTTTTTTTCTCGCTTGAAAATTAATTTTAAAAACAAATTTGCATTTAATGGGGATTTTCGGATCTTGTAGTTAAGGAAATAAATATTAATTTATATTTAAACACAACATTTTGGTATATTGTGGGAATCAGGAATCAAAGATTTTTCTTTTGACTAACAAACATTAATTAGATATTTTTCAACCATATATTTTGTTGTAGATATGGATAGTTTCAACATTTAAATATAAAATATAAATAGTCCTAAAATAAATATTATAAGTTTTGCAATTAGCAGATTCATATTAAAAAAGAAATACGACAATAACGAATTACTTTGAGACGTTTATTTTTAGAATTTTGTATATCTTTGAAAATAATTTGAAAGTTTTTGAGAATTTCTTACCCAAAATGTTTTAATAAAATATTGTCTATAAGGTAATTATTTCAAAGATAGTTACGGACCACAAATTTTTTTGGCGGTGTGAAATGGACATGACGGGATAGGACGAGACTATATGACATGTAAAGAACTACTTTAAGATGGATATTTTGAGAGTTTTTTAGAATTATGATCTACTAACTATATAAAAATTAAATATTCAAATGAAGATTCTATGTATCTACATTTTTAGCCAAACTTTTTAGAGTTAAACCATTTTTTTATTATTTTGTTAACACCTTTCACATTAAAATATTATATATATTTAAAATGATTATATACAAAACAATTTGTTGTGCCATATCTCACGGGTTAAATGTTACTAACCACTATTTCCTATATAAACAACACAATTATCGATTATCAAATAAATTACTAACTATTCCATACAAAAAAATATTTGAGAATTTTTGAAAATATTTTGAGAGTTTTTGAAAATTATTTTTTTACTAACTAAATATAAATTAAATATTCAAATGGAGACTTCATATATTTTGTGAAGTAACTAGCCATTTTGGAACGGGTACTTTAAAAATTTTGGTATTTTTTAAAAACAGTTAGAGTTTTTTAAAATTGTAATTCTTTTTGGATAATTTCAACTAAATAAATAAAACTTAAGTATTCAAGAAGAATTCTGGTATCCCGTCTAAATTTCTTACATATCTCTATAAAAATATTGTCTAACGAATAATTATTTAAAAGAGAATGAACATAAGACTGAAAAATTCTGATGGATATGGGATGAGAGGAGAGAACGAGAGGAGACGGGATCGGAAATGATAAAACAGGACAGGACTGGAAGAGACGTATTTTCCGTTCCAAAGTAGATACGTCTACGTTATATTCGTGTAATAATCCAAATTAAAACCAAATTGAAATATGATATTTGGATTTCATTCCAATATTGTAGAAATACTTAAAATTATATAGTTATATGAATGTAATACATAATCAATAAAACCCAATCTAGACCCAAAACACCACTACTTTTAAAGGCCTAAACAGATATTTGGGCCCAATCAATGTAAGAAAAAAAAAAGAAACACCCGAATGTAAGTAAATTCAAAACCGTATAAAAAATTACTAACTTACAAACTTTGTAACACAATCACAAAAAAAAAATTAACTAACATTCTCACACATTTCATTTAATACGTATTCAAAAAAAATAAACAAGGAACTACAACCACGTAGAGAAACATACAAAAAACAACCAATCAAACGGATAGCAGGTAATAAAAAAACAATTACATCCACAAACAACTTATACATCAAAATCTACAAATATTCAATTTAAATAACTTAAAAACAAAACGCAATTTTAAAATAAACATAACTAATATAAAATAGAAATGTAAAACTACACTGTAGATTATACTTAATGCAAAAAAAAGCAAGCAAAAAAGGCAAAATCACCATTTTCAAAAAAATAAAAAACAGCAAAAAATAGAAACCAAGATATAAAGAAAATAACAAAACACTTTATAATTATCCACGAAAAAAACATATAGCACACCCTAATCAAACTCAAATTAATCACAACTAACAACTACAACAAACCAACAATTTTAAGTACACAATGTTAACTTTTCATCATAATTATTTAAAAAAACATTAAAAACACACAGAAAATGATCTCAAATTTTGAAAAGTAAACAACACACTAAATTATACTTACTGCAAAACCTATTCTTTAAAAAGAATATCCAACAAACAACATAAGTACCCAAATCAAATACAAAAACAGACATAAAGATGACTTTACATAACAAAAAAATAATATACACAAAAAAAAAAAATCTGAAATACACCTTCATCTAACTTCCGCGCGTAGCGCGGATCAATTGCTAGTCTATATATATAAAGTGTAGTTTACTTACTTTTGGTGATGCCACCTCAGCATATCTATTTATTTCGTAAGCCCATTTCTTGAACAAAGCCCATATTTTTGAACTGAGACATTTGTGTTTATGCCCAGTCTGTTATCTCAATTTTGACACATTATCGAGTAAACCCTTTTTTTTTGGCCGCCGACAATTCGCGACGATACTCCACAGATGACGGCACTGAGGACCTGATGCGTCCCTGCCCTTCTCCATCCTCCACACCCTTTCGCTGTCTTTGCTCTCTTTGATCTCCTTTGTAACGTCTTTCTCTTAGTGTAATTTATCCCCTTCAATGCTCGCTCTTTCAATTCAAGATCCACTACGGTATCTTTAATTCGTGTATCTATATAAAGTCTTCTTTTGCAATGTTATTCTTCATATATTTGTCTTCGTCTCTTTGATTTCTCATTACTAAAATGAATTCCCCTGTAGTTTCATTCGAGAATCTCAAAGCTGGCCGCCTTCACCAACAGATTATCGGAAGGATGCTTCGTCACTGGCCTGCTCGCAATGTCAAAATAGGAGGCCAACTCATGGGCGTCGACTTCCTACTTATTGATGAGAAGGTTGTTTCCATCTTAACTAGACTTTTCAGTTTTTTTCGTTTTTTTACAACTCTATCTAATTTGAAGTTTTTTTTGTAGAGTTGTGTCATCCATGGGTCGATTAATGTGACCCACCTTTCAAAATTCGAGAACTCGCTACGTGATGGAGGAATATATATTGTGTCTGATTTTGAAGTCACAAGAAGCAACTCCCGTTTTAAGCTAACTGATTCCCCCTTTTCAATACGCTTCACACCAAACACTGTTTTTGATCAACCTGACGAGTCTTTTGGTAGCATTCCGGAAGAGTTTTTCAGGTTTCGGACTCATGAGCAATTGGTTTCTCTTGCCAACACCAATACAGATCTTCCAGGTGTGTTTGTTTTTCCCATTGATTCAATATTCCCTGTTTGTATATTTACTGTATCTCTCCCTGTGATAACTTTCGTAATCGACCTCTCATAAGTTGACTTCATGACTGTTTTTGCTCTAACATTAGATGTAATGGGCGAAGTCTGTTCCAGCAAAGTATATTGGAATGGAATGACACAAACGTTGGAGAGGATGTTAGTCCATCTATGTCTTGAAAGGTCAGTTCCCACTGTCTTC
>NC_025696.1:13490367-13522663 GCF_000633955.1 Camelina sativa
GTTTGGCCTTGGTGGCGGTCCTCTTTAGGACATTTGTTTGGCCTTGGTGGCGGTCCTCTTTAGGACATTTGTTTGGCCTTGGTGGCGGTCCTCTTTAGGACATTTGTTTGGCCTTGGTGGCGGTCCTCTTTAGGACATTTTGTTTGGCCTTGGTGGCGGTCCTCTTTAGGATATTTTGTTTTGCCTTGGTGGCGGCCCTTGTGGTATGTATATGATCATTGTGTGGTCATGAGGTATTCCAGTGAGGGGATATGTGGTTGGTAGGNACCTTAGTGGCAGACTTTCGAGTCAGTGTGCCGTGTGTGGCGGTCTTTTTAGATATTGTGTGGCCTTTGTGGCGGGCTGTTTAGCCGTGTGTGGCCTTTGTGGCGGGCTGTTTAGCCGTGTGTGGCCTTTGTGGCGGGCTGTTNGATTTGTATATCGACTTCGGATGACGGTCCGGAGGCGCGCTGTAGGATGACGACCCGAGAGACGAGTTTGGATTTTTCCTTATATATTATGTCATGCGGGTTTAGGCCCGATGAGGAGCCAACATTTGGCATGCAGACTTTAGTCTGATGAGGAGCCAATAAAACTCAATGTTTAGGCCTACGAGTAAAGGAAAGTCCAAAAGTCGAGAGCAAATGACGCCTGGAGCGCGAGTCTATCGCCTAGAGGTGACATTCTGTAGATCGGTCGGAGGAGTGCAGCCGTGGAGACGGTTGCACGGGAGTCCTTGGATGATGGTTGTTCGAGATTCGAGGACGAATCTAGATTGGTGGAGGAGAATTGTAACACCCGCAAACCAATTTTTGGTAAATTGGTGAGGGTGTCGATCGACACCACAGGAGGTGTCGATCGACACTGATTGTTTTCCGGTTCGACCGGTTCGATTTAATTATCGATTTTTGGTCGGTTTGGTTTGAGGAGAACCATTAAACCGTGATATTTAAGTAGGAGAACGACCTAGGTCGTGTTTTGTTGTTGTCTAGCCGCTGGAAACAAAGAGAAAGAGGTGAAGGGAGAGCAAACTTGAGTGTTCAAAGCAAAAGGAACAGAATCGTCAGGGTTTGGGAGAAGGAGGATCCGACTGCTCAAATCATTTTGAAAGGTATTGATATTTGGTAGGATTGTACCTAAGAGATTTTCGTACACTCTCCTATTTACAGAAGTGAATTTGAGTTAATATTGTAAAAGATATCGGCAGTTTGGTGGGGCGTTTCTTCTCAGACGCGGATTGAGACCAGCGGGTGTTTTAGGATCGATTGCGGTTTCATCTGAGTTCTGATCGTGATGAAATTTTGTGGGAAGCTTCATGAAGTCTAGGGATAGCTTTTCACTGGAGGGAGTTAACGATTGGTTTTCATTTTAGGAGGTGAGTGCATGACCATGACTAATCTAAGCCTTTGTTTCCCTTGTTCTTGCTTGTTTGTTGCTTGTTTGTGTGTTTTTCTTGCTGGGATTGGTTGATACAGGTTCCTACGGATGTTTAAGGCTTGGGTTTCAAGTATTGGACGATTTGGAGGAGATTTGGGAGTGAGATTTGACTCTCGGCTTCGCGCGGATCGCAGTTGCAGAGGAAGTGTCGATCGACACCACTTGGTGTCGGTCGACACCAGCAAATTGGGCATCGATCGACACTGTGGGGTAGTGTCGGTCGACACCAAGGCCAGTGTCGGTCGACACTTGGCTGGTGTCGGTCGACACCTCCCTTCCAGCGAGACGATGTTGATTTCCTGGTTTGTGTGTTTTGTTTGATGCTTGTTTGGAACTTTGGAATCATTGTTGCCTGTGTGTATAGCCCAGTAGATGGGAGGATTGCCTCACTGAGTGTTTATCAAATACTCATGCATCTCAATATGTGTTTGTGGTGCAGGTAAAGGCAAAGTATGATCATGGAATCAAGGCGATGAAGAGGAGGATGTTCTAGTGGTTCGCTTGGTTGTCTGGCTTCTGTTAGGTTGTTAGAGTTGAGTCCTAGATCATTGTTTAGGATTGATGGTTATTTGATTTATGCTGTTTGGATCATTAGTTTGTGATTGGAATTAATACTGGTTATTATTTTATTGGTTATTGATTTATTGGATATTTATTGGTTTGTTATTCCGCTGTCGATTGTGAATGTGGTTAGGTGGCTAGTGGGTATGGGACCACTAGTTATAGTTTATTTATATATATGTTATTTATTATTTATTATTAAAAAAAAAAGGTCGGTCGTTTCATTTTGGTATCAGAGCCCTTACGGTTCTAGGTTTGGGTTCGCTAGGTTTCTGTTATGATGTTTTGGATTGCATGCTTTGATTGATTATGTGAGTTACTCAATTGTGTGTGGCATGGAGTCCTAGAACATCCTCTTCGAGCCTTCAATGAGATTCCACGGTGAGTTATTGTTATGTTTCTTTGTGTGGTATTGATTTGTTTTATGCTTGTTAGCCTCTGTTCTTGAAAGATCAGTGGTTAAGGTGTTTGAGTGATTGGTCATGGACGGGGATGTGGTCGTGGTCATTGTCGGGCGGGTCCCGAGGCCAGCGAGTGTGTGGTCCAGAGTTCCACGAGGAGGTACGTCAGAGGGTTGCAAGCGTATCAGGAGGGATCAGAGGGGGTTAGCCAGTGAGCGTGCCGGGGGTGCTAGGAACCCAGGTGTGGGGTTGCAGCAGGTNTGGTGGTGCTGGAGTCCCGGGTAGGAGAGCTGCTGCAGTTATGAGCCGGTAAGGGCATGGTTGCCAGGTACTAAGATTCACGAGAAGCTTCATGGCAGGATAAACTAATCGTTGCGACGATGGTGGATGAAGTTCATTAGAGATGGACAGGGTTACTAGATTTAAGGTTTTGGTAAGCTTGCTGGGGGGAAACAAGTCAAGTAGATTAAGTTAGCGGTCTACAAAGCATTTGATACGGTGAATCGGAATATGCGAACGTATGGTACTTGTNTTCGAGATGATCGCTTGGCGGATCTGTTAGCGTGCAGTTGGAGCGGTTACCGAGAGGGGTAACAGTGTAGGCTCCAGTTGTGCCGCATGTGGCGGGATGCAGCCGAGGGCTGCGGATGTTGAGGACTTTCCACCTTATGTTAAGAGGATGGAGCGGTTGTAGATGACCGGTATGAGATTATTCTCAAGGGGTATCAGACCTAGAGAGGCGGATAGGTGGACATATGCAGTTGGAGCAGATATTTCTCTGTTTGGGGGTTAATCCAGTTGGATACTTGAAGTTTAGTGGGCAGGTGTAACATTGCAATGTTATACTCGGACCACAGGAGGTACTTTGTGTCGAGAGATGTTTATAGTCGTTAAGGATTGTTGCTCCTAAGGGGATGGTAATTCCCCTGAATACCGATAGCGCGAGGGGCTGAAGGCTCCGAGAGTGGCAGAGGGGATGATGTTCCCCTGAGGGGATGAGTAGTTCCCCTGATACCGAAATCTTGAGGATTGTGGTCCAAGAGTGAGACGGTATAACTCGAAGACACTGGTCTGAGAGTGAGATCGGTATGGCTCAAAGGTTGCAACCTTAGAGAGGAAGAGTTGGGAGCAAGCAATGTATAGAACATGAGTATGAACATAAAGACGGAATGTAGACCTCGAGAGTGATGATGGTTTAATCTTGGATTTTAGGATTATGTTGGCTGGTGGGCCAGGGTTTTATGACCGGAGTGGTCAAGAATGTGTGGCTGATGTGCCAGGATTGAGTGGCTGGTGGTGCTGGAGTCCCGGGTAGGAGAGCTGCTGCAGTTATGAGCCGGTAAGGGCATGGTTGCCAGGTACTAAGATTCACGAGAAGCTTCATGGCAGGATAAACTAATCGTTGCGACGATGGTGGATGAAGTTCATTAGAGATGGACAGGGTTACTAGATTTAAGGTTTTGGTAAGCTTGCTGGGGGGAAACAAGTCAAGTAGATTAAGTTAGCGGTCTACAAAGCATTTGATACGGTGAATCGGAATATGCGAACGTATGGTACTTGTTTGTTTTATTACGCTCGTATTAATGATTTGCTATGGAGAATAGCTAAGCGGAAAGCTAATTTTGGATTAATCTATCTTGTGGAAGTTTTCCCTAAGAGACAAGTTACTAGAGGTTCTTGGACGAACAAGAGGGTTGACATTCAGNCTTGAAGTTTAGTGGGCAGGTGTAACATTGCAATGTTATACTCGGACCACAGNATTCAGGTGGCTTCGAGTTGATATCGGCATACTTGAATGTTTGTTTGGCAGAGCTGAAGAAGCAGCTAGAGGATCTGTTGAGTAATGGATTCATCTGTCCTAGTGTATCATTGTGGGGAGCACAAGTGTTATTTGTCAAGAAGAAGGATGGGAGTTTCCGGTTGTGCATTGATNAATTCCCCTGAATACCGATAGCGCGAGGGGCTGAAGGCTCCGAGAGTGGCAGAGGGGATGATGTTCCCCTGAGGGGATGAGTAGTTCCCCTGATACCGAAATCTTGAGGATTGTGGTCCAAGAGTGAGACGGTATAACTCGAAGACACTGGTCTGAGAGTGAGATCGGTATGGCTCAAAGGTTGCAACCTTAGAGAGGAAGAGTTGGGAGCAAGCAATGTATAGAACATGAGTATGAACATAAAGACGGAATGTAGACCTCGAGAGTGATGATGGTTTAATCTTGGATTTTAGGATTATGTTGGCCGGTGGGCCAGGGTTTTATGACCGGAGTGGTCAAGAATGTGTGGCTGATGTGCCAGGATTGAGTGGCCGGTGGTGCTGGAGTCCCGGGAAGGAGAGCTGCAGCAGATATGAGCCGGTAAGGGCATGGTTGCCAGGTACATAAGATTCACGAGAAGCCTTCATGGCAGGATAAACTAATCGTTGCGACGATGGTGGATGAAGTTCATTGGAGATGGACAAGGTTACTAGATTTAAGGTTTTGGTAAGCTTGCTGGGGGGAAACAAGTCAAGTAGGTTAAGTTGGCGGTCTGCAAAGCATTTGATACAGTGAATCGGAATATGCGAACGTATGGTACTTGTTTGTTTTATTACGCTCGTATTGATGATTTGCTGTGGAGAATAGCTAAGCGGAAAGCTAATTTTGGATTAATCTATCTTGTGGAAGTTTTCCCTAAGAGACAAGTTACTAGAGGTTCTTGGACGAACAAGAGGGTTGACATTCAGGTGGCTTCGAGTTGATGTCGGCATACTTGAGTGTTTGTTTGGCAGAGCTGAAGAAGCAGCTAGAGGATCTGTTGAGTAATGGATTCATCTGTCCTAGTGTATCATTGTGGGGAGCACAAGTGTTATTTGTCAAGAAGAAGGATGGGAGTTTCCGGTTGTGCATTGATTATCGGGGTTTGAACCGGGTCACTGTGAAGAACAAGTACCCTCTTCCTAGGATTGATGAGTTGTTGGATCAGTTGAGGGGTGCTACTTGGTTCTCTAAGGTAGATCTGGCGTCGGGTTATCATCAGATACCGATAGATGAGGCAGATGTGAGAAAGACGGCTTTCAGGATGAGGTATGGGCATTATGAGTTCGTGGAGATGCCTTTTTGGGTTGACTAACGTACCAACAGCGTTTATGAGATTGATGAACAGTGTGTTTCATGAGTTTCTGGACGTGTCTGTCATCATTTTCGTCGACAATATACTGGTATTTTCTAAGAGTCCTAAGGAGTAGTGAGGCTAGCACTACCCGTCCCGCTAGCCTCACTGCTAGCTGCCCCAACGGACCATCCGTAGACCCTGCTAGCCCCCCGCTAGCTGTCCCAACGGACTCCAAGCTGGCCCTGCAGGACATCAATCCTAACCCATCATTGTGGATATCCCAATCTACCAGTAGGTTATTGGTGCGCCAGGCGTTCCTCGAACCCTGGTCCTTACCCTTTAACAACCTTCCCACAGGATAAGTTGCCACCAATTGATCTGCAGGTCAATTCCTATCTAATTTGTATTTGTAATATATTAGGAGGTAGAATTCCTATGCATCGCAACAGTGACGGACATTCAAACTCAGCATGGGTGGTATTTTATTTCATGTGCTGCTTGTTTATCATATATTATTGTGTGAAACTAAATAAGCAGAAATAATGAAATGATGTTCAAACCAAACAATACATTGAACATTCCAATTACGTTGAGAATTAGATATACAAGAAATTAGTGATATAGCGACACACAAAAAAAATTTATCACAACAAACCAATATATCATTAAAAATATATATATATAATTGCAGTAGAGATCAATTGCATCTTGTTTGTTTAAATTTTTACCATACAACTCTCAAATGTAACGTTGATGTACACAATATATATTAAATAATTTTTATAATTAGTTAATTCCCAATTTATTTATTTGATAAAATATGATATTTTGATAAAATATGATATAAAATTAGCATTCGCAGAAACATTTTAAAATATAATGACGATGCATACAAGTTATATGACACTTTTTATCGCAGGTAATATTTTGTAGATCCACCATATGCGGTGAAGCTTCATGATGCACAACAAGCTGAGGAGTTTTTACAGGCAATAAATTTCGTGTTGCTTCAACACCCCGAAATGTTACGATAGTCATCACTACAAAACAAACCATATTTTTTCTTATGAATTATAAACATAAACATAAACATGTACTTTTCAAACATATATGAAATATGAAACTAACCAGATGTAACAATCAAGAAAATAACGAAAGCAAACTTCATTGTTTTTTTCTCCATGTAATTATCTATTACAAAAGTTGATAAGGATATGGTTGGTATCTAAGGCTGATTGAGCTATTGTGGAACTGCTTTTATAGAATGGAGATATGGTATGTTTTGGTCAAACACATGTCAAATTATACATCTCCTTTATATTTATAGAGAATCACTTTTGAGAAAAAACTGATGTGTCGCCGCCAGAGACATCAAGATATTTTTTAGCAAAATACTCTTAAATTTTCTAATTAATTATAGATCTATGCCACTATATTAATTTTAAAAACAATTAATTGAATAATAATTAGATATGTCATCATTTCTCACACAAATTTAATAGTAAAGTAAAAATTCACTAAAATTTACTTACAAATATACAAGTTAAAATAATATTGATTTCTTAAAATTAATATAAATATTGATTTTTTAAAATCAATATAAGTAAAATATTCTAAAAAGGCTATAAAAACATATCAATTAATATAAAGTTAATAAAAGTAAAGAACATATAACTAATTAAACATATAACTTATTAACATAATCATATAAAAACAAAATATTATTTTTTATGTTAGTATTATTACCATAATAATTTAAATAACAAGCTTTCAATAGTTATTAAAATGGATTATAAAAAGAAGTATATTACCCCTGAAATATCTCTAACTCATTAAAAAAAAATTAATTCCCAATAAATATAGATTTATATTTATTAAAAATGACAACAAATTAGGGGATATCATGATGTGTGATTATTTTTATATATATCTAAGTATGTAAACTAATTAATCTCAACATTTAGTGTGATTATTTCTTAAAAATGGAAATATTGATAACCGAATAGGAATATTCGTTCTAATTTTATATTCATTTATGTGCTATTAAAAATGAATGAGACAATAACCCTTATCATTATAAATAAACTTAGTACCCACAAAAAATTCATAATATATTTAAAATGAGTGATTATTAGATTATATAAAATTGTTATAGTTACTCGACAAACCATAAATATAAATTTGATTTTTAAAATACACAAAATATATATTGCCATAAATTGTAACATTTTTTAAATATTTTCTTTACCACGTTCACATATTTCACAGGTGAAATATATTCTTACACGAATACGTTGATTTTTGAATTTCATTAATTTTTCATAATGGCTTTTTTGGTAATAATCTTTCATTTATAGAAAATATTAACAAAATCGACTAACTCAAAAGATTTAAATAGAATCAAAAATATTAAAGCAATAAATTAGATTATCTTCAAAAAATATAGTTTAGAATCCGATTGTTACTAACATATAATAAAATTGAATAGTTAAACTACCGAGTAATTTAGTATATGTTGTTATGGTTACATAAGAAACATGCAAAATTGTTATGATTACAAAATAAAACATAAGAAGATATGAATTTGATTTTTAAACCACACAAAAGACATGTTGCAATAAATAGTAACACTTTATCAATATTTCCTTTACCATAAAAGCTATTACACATTCAAAGATTTCACAGGTGAAACGTATTTTTTAATGAAAAAACACAGCTTTGAATAAATAAATAAAAAAACTTAAGTTACATATTATGCGTGACACAAACAGATATTGGTTTTAGGATAATAATTTTACTTGTGATAATTTTCTTTAAATCGATTTATCCTGCACATAGTGTGAGTTGTTACCTACTCTATATATATAAAGTTAACTTTGCTCACTTCTCCTTCCTCCACATCAGCATCCACTTAATTTTTTTTTTGCATAAAAAAATACTATTTTTAATATTCATTCATTGCATATTTATTACTTATAATTAATAATAGTAAAAAAATAAACAAATAGTGAATTAACTAAAATTAATTAAATTTTAAAATAGTATAAACAATAATATAATTTTTAGTATATAATAAAATAAGAACTATCTAAGAATAAATTAAGAAAATTAAATGAAAATTTGAAAATAATAAAAATAATACTATAAATTTGTTTTAGTAATAATGTTATTATTAAAGTTATAACCAAAAAATGATTATATTCCAAAATTTAGAATGGGTTAATGAGTTTTAGAATGTAAGTAAGATTTTAATGCATGGTGGAGTAAAAAAATAAGTTATGTAATTGTATTTATTAAAATCTAAACATGTAAATAAAATTGAAGTGAAACATTAGTTTCTAAGAAACATATACCATAAAGATTTATTATTAAATTTTACTTATAATAAAGAAAAGATTAATTACTTAACTTAACTTAACTTAAAAGTTTTAATCTAAAACAAAGACATTGTAAGCGGCATATTTTTTTTTGGAAAACTATGAAAAACAATTTTGAAAAAATAATCTATCTAAAAAATTAAATCAATGGTCAGGAAATATAGAAAATATAATATGTAAGCCATTACAAAAAGTGACATGTGATTTGTGTAGCGTATCTCATAAGGTATATTATCAACTGGAGCTACAATTTTCTAACATGATATATAACATATATATATATATATATATATTATCAAATGTTTTTAACCCAAAATATTGGCAAAAACAACATATTTAAAGTACACTATGTTTTTTTAGAAGATGAAACTGGGGTTGCATCACAAAATTAACATCTGCGAATAACATATGAGATTTTAGAAAAATATGTAACTTGGATTAAGTAAATAGATATTCATTGTGGGTTTTTAATGTTTCATCATTTAAGCATTCTTAACTTAGTCGGAAATTCTATTATGGCAGATGATGCATTTGGACAACTTCATTGTAGCTACATAGCACTAAAATTGTTTAAATGTAGGATATCTATATGTTTAAATAGTTTCTATAATTAGGTCAACGATCGAAATTGACGTAAGAACTTTTAAAATTATATTTTCATGGGATATGAATATGGAATGAACTGTTTTAAAGATAAAAGGTCAGATGATTGTCGATAATATTATTATGACACTAGACAATATATGTTATATATAGAGTCCGAATGGTAACAGCGGATTTAGTAGTACGGAACTAACGATTTGATAGTACGGTACGGTTCAACTGCGGTACGTGCGGGATAAAAATATTTGCGGGACGAGTTCGGTTTATGCAGAATAAGCGGTACACAATAATGTTTGATTGGTGAAAAAACTATTAGCGGTATTGTTAATAAGAATTTTTTTCAGTTGTTAATCATGAATTTTTTAAATATATTGTAAATACATTTTGTATGAAATTAATTAATCATACTTTAATAAAATAATTGACTGTAGTTTATTTAATTTATGTAAATCTGTTTTCACTTAGTAAAATATATTATGTTTACAAAAAAAAAACTAATTATATTATAACTTGAGAAGAAATAATGAAATAAGGTTTATAAAAAAGTAATAAAACACATAAAAAAATATGTCATTTATAAGAATTATTAACAATATATATTAAAAAGACATCTAGAATTTTTTTTAACAGTAAAAACATCTACAGTTATTTGTTAAAATATGTGCTGGTTTTAAACTTGTATTATTAGTAATATATTAAATAAATCAGAAAATTTACTTTATTGCTTTATCTACTGTGGAATTCATTGAACCGCTGGGTAATAGGTAGTTATGTAAATTATGTGCGGTCCATTCATTAATACGTTGTTTTGAAAAACGCAACAGTATTTTTTTTTCTTTTCAATATTTACAATATTTGTTGATTGGTAACCAAACGCGGATTTCGAAGAGAATACTTGAAAACCGCACTTGTGGACGTCGCCATTCATTGCCATAGATTAGTAAAATATGTACGGCATTTATATAGATTTATCTTTTAATCTTCAAATTATATTCATATTTAATGATTTTTATTTATACAAATATTAACTAAAATCCCACGTAAAATCGCAAAAAAATATAACAAAGAAATATTATTCTACAAAAATATATATGTTGTATATCACTGAGTAAAGTAAGTTTAGTGTTTATATAGATTTATATTCAAAAATTGGAATAGTTATTTTTGGGCTCAACAATTTCTATTGATAAGAAATAATTTAATTTAAAATCCCGCGAGTAGGCGGGTACAAATTCTAGTACGCCGAGTCATAGAATATATCTATCTGAGCAGCTCATCTATTGATATTGGGCCACATTGGTTTGTCTCAGTAGGCCCATATATTGCATCTTTCACATGGCACCACCCCTCAGAAGAAAATTGCTTGCACATTGAAAAGTAAAAAATGATAGAGATTGATTACTCTAGTTTTCATTCATAATTTCTCTTCTGTGCTATTTATTTAGTTGATTATATAGTAAAATATATCAGTTTTGTTTGATTTGCCTCGGTTAAATAGTGTTTCTTCATAGGCCACCATAACACAACACTGTTATAAAGCTAAGTCCACAGTTCCCATTTGAATTTAAATAATTAAGCTAATGATTGCTGTCTCCATTTTCAAACTTGTTTGCTGCCACAACTGTCCTTTAGTGTCTTCTCTTGCAGCAAATATAATTATTTTAAAAATTTTCATTTTTGTACTTCCTTTTTTGCTTATCTTTATTGAAAGGAATATAACTATTGGATGATAAAAGTCAGAAAAGGAATATAAATAAATAAAATGAAGTTACTACAGCTTTTTTTTTTAATTTCTCTAATGAGAGGAGACAAAGGCCATGTGCTTACTTTGATATCTTAAGCTGTAATTCTTCATGCTCAGAGACTTCTAATCCAATTCGATTACAGGTTCAATTATTAAAATTCCTAATTATATACTTTAATAAATAAAATACTTATTGGATTAAGAGATACTTCATTGTGGAAAAAATGTAAAAACTTACAATACAGTACGAGAATGACAGCAAAGTGAAGCCAAAAACCCCAGAAAAAAAAAATAGAAAAATTAAAAAAAGAGAGAGAATAAAGAAAGAAACAAAAAAAGCAAAACTTTTCTCTTACGCCATTCGAAGAAGGAGAGAACAAAAACTCAGAAAACAACCGATGATTCTTCTTCTTCTTCGCCTTCTCTTTCTCTCCACAAATCTCAGTTGAAAAATCCAAAACAATGCAAAAAAAAGTAAACTTTGCTTTTTTATTTTTTTCGTCGAGAAAATAAAAACTGAGATTTTAAAGATGTTAGCTTTGCTTAGTGTTTTCGAAGTGTGAATCTCCCCTCCACTGGTAAGAAACCTTCTGGATTTTTAATGTTCTTGGTCAATGATTCACTTTAATTTCAGCCGATCTTGTTTTATTAGTAAATCTTCTAAATTAAATTAGCTTTTTTTTTTTTTTTTTTTTTGGTTTCTCTCTTAAAAACGTATGTAATAATTGAGAGGGTCTGGTTGGTGTTAGTGGGTCAACTACAAATCGAGCTGTTTCTTTTATAATTTTCTCTGATTTATGCTGATCTGTTGATGTAAAACTTCGTTAAGATTAGCTGTTTTAGTGATCTGTTCATTCTTTTTTCTTCTCCTTTCGTTTCTCTGTATATGGTAGAATTGAGATTAGATGATGCAGATCCGATTTGGGTTTCTTTTAGTTTGTTGCTAAGTTAATAAAGTTTCTACCTTTTGTAGTTTAGTTGGTTTGTTTACCAAACATGGAAAACCAAGAAGTTTCTTGTGAATGTGAGGAGCTTCTTCCATTGAATCACTTAGGAGATGAGGAGGAGTTTAGAAGCTGTTGTGGTGATGAAGAAGTTTGGTTAAAGGAGAGTGATGATGACTCAGGTAAAGTAGCAGAGGAGGAGAAAAAAGATGAACTTGATGATGACTTCTCTGTTAAGATGTTCTTTAAAGGAGTTTCGATATCTGAAAGAGGAGATTCAGGTTCTGGTTATTCTGGAATTGGTGTTGTGTTGGAGAGAAGAGGAGATTTTGAGTTGATTCAAGTTCAGAAGAAGTTGGAGTTTTATGTTGAAGAGTCTGTAGCTAACTATTTAGCTTTGATGGATGGTCTTGAAGTAGCTTTACAGAATAATATACGCTCTGTGGTTGCTGTAACCGACTCCGAATTGCTCTTTAATCAGGTAAAGTCTCTTTTCTTTCTAGCTTGTTGAAGAGACGTGCTTTCACATCAAATGGTTTGGTATCTCTTTGTATGTTTGAGCTCATGTTTTTATATGAATTGGCTTTGCAGGTAACTCGTGAGGAGCAGCTTGAGATCCCTCTTTTGGTAGCTCTGAGAGAAAGGGTACTGGAGAAAACAAGTAACCTTGATGGGTTTGTTCTAAAGCTTGCTCCTTTCTGTGATCTTGATGAAGCTCTAAGCTTGGCTCAAGTGGCGGTAGGAATCGTTTCTTCGAACCTCGATGAGGATAAACCAACCGAGAACTGCTCGATCTGCTGTGAAGACCGTCAGTCTGAGATGATGCTAACATTGAAGTGCAGTCACAAATTCTGTTCCCACTGCATGAAAACATACGTCGAAGGGAAAGTACAGTCTTCAGAAGTTCCCATCAGGTGTCCTCAAGTGCAATGCAAGCATTATCTCTCAGTCATGGAATGCAAATCGTTTCTGCCCGTTGCTACTTTCAAATTATTTGAAGAAGCAAATGTGCGTAGTAAGAACAATGGCAAGATTTACTGCCCATATCCCAATTGCTCTTTTCTCTTGGACCCGCAAGAATGTCCATCTTCAGGAAGGGCAAGCTCAAGCTCGTCTACTCATGAGTCAGAGAATAGCTGCTGTGTGGAGTGTCCGGTCTGTGAGAGGTTTGTGTGTGTGGACTGTGGTGTTCCTTGGCATGCTTCTATGAGCTGTGAAGAGTTTCAGATTCTTCCTGTTGATGAAAGATATCCAGATGATATTACGTTGCATCGCTTGGCCAGGTATAAGAGGTGGAGACGGTGTCAGCAATGCCGTATAATGATTGAGCTTGCTCAAGGCTGCAACCACATGACTTGCCGGTAAGACACACATATATTTCTATGGCTACACATTTGTTTCCGTATCTACACATATTTGAACCTCCAAAGTTAGGTTCTTTGCTTTGTGATTCTTACTCATGCAAATGTCAAAAACTCTCTGTGTTTTTCGCAGGTGCGGGCACGAGTTTTGCTACTCGTGTGGAGCAGAGTACAGAGAAGGGCAACAAAGTTGCACATGCGCCTTTTGGGACGATGACGAAGAAGATCAAGAAAACTCAGTAGAGGAAAACACAATCCAAGAAGTTGAGCAATGGCCTTGGGACACATTTAGCACAATTCCAACTGTAATGGACGCGTACTCTGAGCAAGAAAGATCTCAGCTTGCTTTGATCCAAAGGTTCTTAGCAGGTGGAGGGTTTAGTCTCAGTGATCACCATACTTCTTATCAGTCCCCACCTCCATGTACAGAGTCATCGTATGTTGAAGCCGCAATGAAAGATCTTCATCAGCTTCCTTGGCTTGAGAGGTTTGTGTCTGTTATAAGTGATGATTACTATGAAGAGTATAATAGCCAGTGAAAGGAGTAGAATTGGTAATTTAATAGCTTTGAGGATTCGGTTTGGTTTGATTCTGAGAGGCCAAACGAGAGTATCTCGCTCTCGAAAGATATTGTTGGGAGGGGGGTTTTTAGATTCTTGATGAACTCAAAAAACGAATTGTAATGAAACTAATTACAATTATAATGAAAAGAGTTTGATCATTCTACAAATCCTGCAAGAAAGGTTAACGTCCTGACGGACTTATATGTTCTTATTTTTGGTGTTTATGTCTTTTAACGTAAAGGCTAATTAAAAACACTTAAGCCTACGAAATCAGGTTTGTGAACCGGATGTTCACATGTGTTCAGAGTGAAGCTTCTAACAGAGCAGCACCTAAAAAGCTGAGAAGAGATATATTGCAGTTGTTTTAAGTGAACATACAAAATGATATTACCATGCCAAAGCAATGGCACATATGTTGACTCATCAAATAGTAGCAACAAGAAGTTTTCGGAATGGAGATGACTTGGGGACTGTCAGCCCAACGTCACACCACATAACCTTCCCAAACATCTCTTGCCCGTTGTGTCTTTTAAGTACGATCTCGGCACACCAAATCATCTTCTTCTTACTAGAATCACCACTAGAACGCACATCTTCCTCCCAGCTGACCACAATCTTTCTACCATAACTCACCAATCTAACACAAAGATAACTTTTTCGTAAATTAGGCAGTCCTTCCAAACCCTTCAAATCTCTCCAAAATCCTCCCTCAGAGTCAGTCCATTTGAGCATAGACGATCTGTCAGGTAACATCATTAAAAATAAAACAATTGTCTTTCAAAAACTAATCAAAATGAATTTGGTTATCATCAATTCATCATATATAGTGTGATACATATATTCAATTATTATTATTCATGTTCTTCTAATAGAATACAGCAAACTCTTCAAATAGACTTTTTTTTTTTTTTTTTTTTTTTTTTTTTTTTTTTTNCTTTAGTACTTATCAATCTACTTTTCAATTTGTGTTATATTTTTCAAAGCTGACGTTACTTTAAGACGCCATCGACCCACTTCACCCCAACTCAAGTCGTCCTCAACTGCTGACGACACTGCTTACGGTTTTTGTATCGTCATGGAAATTTAGAGAGATGAATTTGGCTCTTTTGTGAAATTTGTTATCGAAAGACTTTTACTATTTTATTTGGTCGTTCTTTTTGTGCGAAAAAAAAAATAAAAAAAATTTGGTCTTTCTTTAGGCTCTCTCTTTTCATTATTGACACGTTATTAGAATAGTTTATAATCAAGAAATTAGTGAGTTCTTGTTTTGTTTTGTTAACATAGGGAGACCAGTCAGTCTTGTTATTTCTCACCTTAAGCTTTAGAGATACCCTCTGATTTTTTTGTTTCTCCTATTTGTTCTGAGATCGTCTTCTTCTTATTCTCAAGATATCAAGCTATGATTTTGAAGACTACCCATTCATTCAGCTCTTTCCCTTAATGTTTCAAGATTCAGTTAGGTTGTTTGTTTTTTTTTTCCTCATCCGCCATTTTCGTTGACTTTATGAAGCATTTCTCAAAGATAGTCTTTTTCTTTTCACTTTGACTCTGTTCTTCACATTGATTCATTGGAAACATTGAATGCTCTTTCGTAAAGTTCGGATCTTTTTCTTCAGGGCTTGGTTAATTTCATATCTATGATCTTTCTCTGTATTGTTCATACCTCAAAATTCAAAAAGACCACAGACACGTTTTGATCCAATTACTGTTCTATTGATTCTTGTCATTGGGTTTAGATTTAGGGGTTTTGTCTTCCTGGGGATTTGAATGTTAAAAACAGAGACTTTGAGTGATATAATCTGAAGGGGGAAACAATGGCTGCAACTGCAATGGAGCCATCTTCATCTATAAGTTTCACATCTTCTCACTTATCCAATCCTCTTCCTCTTCTTACAACAAATCATCACGCAGCTACAAATCTTGAAGCTGTGAGTTTAATCAAGCTCAGCTCTAACTTGGAGCAGCTTCTCACTAACCCTGATTGTGATTATACTGACGCAGAGATCATCATTGAAGAAGAAGCTAACCCTGTGAGTGTTCATAGATGCCTCTTAGCTGCTAGGAGCAAGTTTTTTCTTGATCTGTTCAAGAAAGATAAAGAGAGTAGTGTAAAGAGTGAGAAGAAACCAAAGTATCAGATGAAAGATCTGTTGCCTTATGGAAATGTGAAACGCGAGGCGTTTCTGCATTTCTTACACTATATCTATACTGGGAGGTTGAAGTCTTTTCCTGTCGAGGTTTCTACTTGTGTTGATACAGTTTGTGCTCATGATTCTTGTAAACCCGCCATTGATTTTGCTGTTGAGTTGATGTATGCTTCGTATGTGTTTCAAATGCCAGAGCTGGTGTCATCGTTGCAGGTCTGAGATCATTTGGTTATTATATATATCTGTTATTGTATTCAATAAGATTCTGATGTTGTGTGTGTTAATGTGTCTGCAGCGGAGGCTTTGTAACTATGTTGAGAAGTCACTAGTCGAGAATGTTATACCGATCCTCTTAGTTGCGTTTCATTGTGATTTGACTCAGCTTCTTGATCAATGCATAGAGAGAGTGGCGAGATCAGATTTAGACAGATTCTGTATCGAGAAGGAGCTTCCTTCCGAAGTATCAGAAAAGATCAAACAGCTTCGAGTTAAGTCCATGAACATCCCCGAGGTGGTGGATAAAACGCTAGAGAGAACCGGAAAAGTACTCAAGGCATTGGATTCAGATGATTTGGAACTCGTGAAGCTTCTTTTGACTGAGTCAGATATAACACTAGACCAAGCCAATGGTCTGCATTATGCAGTGGCTTACAGTGATCCGAAAGTTGTGACCGAGGTTCTTGATCTAAACATGGCTGATGTGAATTTCAGAAATTCCCGGGGGTATACGGTTCTTCATTTTGCTGCTATGCGTAGAGAGCCAACGATTATCATATCACTTATTCAAAAGGGAGCTAATGCTTCGGATTTCACGTTTGATGGACGCAGTGCTGTTAATATATGTAGGAGACTCACTATGCCAAAAGATTATCATACCAAAAACTCAAGGAAAGAACCTAGTAAAGACCGCTTATGTATTGACATCTTGGAAAGGGAGATTAGAAGGAATCCGTTGGTTAGTGGGGATACACCCACTTGTTCCCATTCTATGCCTGAGGATCTCCAAATGAGGTTGTTATACTTAGAAAAGCGAGGTATTGATTGACTCACTCGATATGTATATATATCTCATAGTTTAAGGTTTAATGACTGGTTATTAACATTCTTGTATGTGTTATTATTGCAGTGGGACTTGCTCAGTTGTTCTTCCCAGCAGAAGCTGATGTGGCTATGGACTTTGCTAATGTTGAAGGGACAAGCGAATGCACAGGTCTTGTTTTTCCACCTCCATCAAATGTTACAACTGGAAACTTGGGTCAAGTCGATTTAAATGAAACGCCTTATGTGCAAACGAAAAGAATGCTTACACGTATGGAAGCACTCATGAAAACAGGTAAATGCTTACTAAGGAACTTTTACTTTCAATTTTTCTTCAACTCATATTCTCTGAACATCAGATTAACTGATTCAATTCAAAACTGTTCAACAACGCAGTTGAGACAGGTCGGAGGTATTTCCCATCTTGTTCTGAGGTTCTTGATAAGTACATGGAAGAGTATATGGACGAAGACATCCCAGATATGTCGCATCCGGAGAAAGGCTCTGTGAAAGAGAGAAGACAGAAGAGGATGAGATATAACGAGCTGAAGAACGATGTCAAAAAAGCGTATAGCAAAGACAAGATTGCGCGGTCTTGTCTATCTGATTCATCACCAGATTCTTCTCTTAGAGAGGTCTTAGAGAACTCAACATAATATCTGTCTGTCCCATATGAACTATTTTATAGGTAGTTCCTTGGGAAGAACTTAGCTATTTTATAGGTTGATTTAGAAAAAGATTAAAACCCCCATTTTGGCATACATGTTTATTTATACACATGCTTTAGGTTTGGTTTATATTTAAGGGTTTGGATTTTTGAAAATGTATAAACCAGAACTAGGATGCTCCCCAAAACCTTCCAACTACTTCAGAACCTTTTGCTTGCTTCTTTAGTCAGGAAAACTGTGATATTTGGAATATACCTCTTCAGTTGTAACAAAAGAATTTTGTTTTCCTTTAAACCTGTAGTGAAGAACATTATTAGTTACACAACACAAGTTACAAAAACCTCTATTCTATACTAATTCTATACCATATGCTCGATCGGTAGTGTTCTAAATTCCTTCTTGGTGGAGATATTCAATTGCATTACAACAATGAATAGTGTGTCCCTAAGGGTCTTGCACTCTTAGTTCAAAACATCCTTGGTTATCTTCCTTTTAAGTTTTGGGATATGTACCATATGAAATGTACGATTCATGTAAATTGAAAATTCACATGACAGACCTCTATACAAACTATATTGCAACGGCCTAAGTTATGAAAAATCTACTTGAGAAAGTGGATTAAAAAACTTAAATAAGAGTCTCTCTGTTCCTTTTTTTAGGCAATAAAAAGTCTTTGTTCTTAATATTGCTATCATTTTAAAAGAAACGTACTAGATCCAATTGGTTTTGAGTTTTGTGAATATTTGAAATGTATTTATCAAACTGCAAACAATTTGCTTTCCTTAATCTGAACTGAAGCAGCCAATTCCACAAGTTACATTTATATATCGCTGTTGCTAAAGCGCATCTGAGCCACAGACTCACAGGTAAGAGCCTAAGATAAGAGATGTGTCAGCAAAAATTGTAACACACCACTATCAGTACTGTTTACTTCAAGAATGTTTGGTGTGTTTATCCGTTTACAGGACAGCTGTTGCAGAGACGGTTCAGGAAAAAGGCTGCACATCTTCTCCAGTACTGTATACGCAACACTTCCAATGAATTCAAGCAGTACAGGGGTAGCTTTGAACTAGCATTTTAGATATGCATCAATCTGTAACTCAGCAGACACTTGTCGCTCTTTCACAAGGATCGGCTAACACTAATGAATCTCTACTCTTCATGCATTCTCCAATCCCTTCTATTTGTTTCATTAGTTGGCAATTCACACCTGTAGCGTTGCATCAGCACATCCTTCAGTGTCTCAGTCGTACTAAATTCAAGATATAAGGCCAATAAACTTCACTTCAGGTAGATGATTGTTTTATACTTTCCCAAATGGCTGGACCTTCAGGGTGGACATTGACAAAATACTTGACAAACCGGGCATCACCGCAAGTGAGAATAGTGCTTGGTGACAGCATTGGCTTTGCTGCATCTCTTTCCCTCAACCATAAATACATAGAGAACCTGTGATGTATTCTCTGCATATCATAACACAGATATGCCGGGAACTTTACCAGGGATTCAATTGGATAGCCAAGAAGTTCAGTTAAGGAATGTATCTTTTTCTCTATCACATCTTTAGACAAGTTAAGTATCATCGGAGCATGCCTGATAATTTCAGTAACCACATTATGGTTTAAACCGGCTTTCACAAGGCAATTAAATCTCTCCTGCAGCTGATCTCCCCTCCCTCGAAACTGTTTTAGAGCCTTCACCATCTCATCCGAGTTTTCTAAATACCCTAACCTCAACAAAAACGCTGTCTTCTCTGAATATTTCCTCGAATCTTCCGAAAGAGGTTTGCTTTTTCTCTGCTTCGTTGTAGAAACAAAACTGAACAATCTCAAAGGCTCTTTCTTCAAGATCTCACATAGCTCTTCTTGTCTAACGTTCAAACTAAGACAAGCAGTTCTAGGTGCTTGCAAAGAGCATGAACCAATAAGCTCCATGTGACTCTGCATAATCTTTGTGATGAACTGCGTTTCCATTCTAATAGCAATCAAGAAATCCAACGCCTTCTGAATATTTTTTACGCATCTGTCTGACAACATCTCTGGGTTGTCTATAAATAGCCTATAGATCTCATTCACTTGAAGCCCCGCCTTAAACAACCTACCAAACAGAACATAGAATTTCTTACCGGAGCCTTCCATCACCAAAGCTGGATACGTTTTCAAAAGACTACTCAACTTCTCATCTTTACATCCCACTTTATCAAGAAACTCTATTGTCTCCAGAATTCTGCGCCACCTATAAGTTTTCCGGTCAGACAAGTATCTCCCAAGCCAATCACATCCTACTTGTAAGCCTTTCAACTTATCAACCACAGAAGACAATTCAGCATCAATCCCACCAACCAGCAGTGAAGGGCAACTAGTAACTAACTTGATAACTGTAGCCTTGCTAAGACCCAAATTTTCATAATCACTGAGTTTCGACGCCAACAAACCAGACTCATATCTAAAAATCTCCCTCGCTTCTTTATACATACGGCCAATCTTACCACGCGGGATCCCATAGTTGCAAAGAGCATGGAAGTTCTCAAACATGATACCATCATCACTCAAATACATTAGCTTCTGTGGAAGAAACGGTTCAAACTCATAAGGACACAAACCCAAACTCTCGAAAAACGGCTCAAACTCGTTTATGGGATTGTACCTAAGGAATTTAGTCAACCCTTTGGATACATCCTTGTGGTTATCATCAATCTTGGACAACAAAGACGACATAAAACACGGAGAGTTCTTGCTTATATGCTCTGCATCAGTAAAAGTAAAGCTTCTAGTATAATGCAAGTAGTCAAAAAGTGCTTCTTGAGCTTGATTCCTACTAACCCTTGGAACTGGATTAACGAAAAACCTAGTGGGTAACTGAGAAGAGTGCTGCTGTAACTCAGATTTAACCTTACGCACACAGCTTTCAACCTGAAAACTCCGCATCGTAAACGAAACTCGTGAAAGGTCGGACCTTTGACCTTGGTTTTGACGATGAATCGGGGTTAAAGCTATATAATTGTTGAAATGTGAAATCATATTCAACTGTTTATGAACTCTTTTCTGAACTCTGCACAATAACATCGCAACCTAACAACAAAGTAGAAACAGATGAAAGTCACAATCAAACGCAGAACTATGACAAAATTCTCAACGCGTCTATCAAACAAGTAAGCATTACTGTTCCAAGTATGAAACTTTACCTGAAATTAAGGCTTATTGTGCGCTTGAATCAATCATTTTCCCAAAGATTCTTAGGGTTCATACCCAAATCTCAGTTACTTTGCTAAA
The DNA here is from genome assembly GCF_000633955.1 of Camelina sativa. Classification (NCBI taxonomy): domain Eukaryota; kingdom Viridiplantae; phylum Streptophyta; class Magnoliopsida; order Brassicales; family Brassicaceae; genus Camelina; species Camelina sativa. Next base: position 13,511,552 of record NC_025696.1, read on the forward strand.
ACCTTGTTCGGGATTAAGATTATGTGAATTACAAAAAAGCCCCTTAACTTTTATAATTACACAGAAACGACCGTAAGTTTAAAATTGTGAATTTGTGGAACACGTCCTTAATATTCTGAAACCTTCTAAAATGTTGTATAAGAGTTTTCAAAATGTCACATAGGTATCAATAAGTGTGTCAGCAACACTTGGCCTTTAAACCAGTTAAAACGTGAGATATTATTCTCTTCTTAATACCGAATTTAATAGACTTGTCAAGTTTAGACGTGTCAAAAAGTGATAAATATATCCCATGAAATCGTGTTATTAATATGAACGTTACAAATTAATTCTTAAACAATGTGGATCAATTGAACTATAAAAACGACTTCAACCCCATCCAAATAGTGATTTGATTTCTTTGTTTTGATTATGTTTAAAGATTTGAAAGCAGAAAGCAACGGTGAGGTTTGTTTGTGTCTTTTTTTTTTTTCTTTTTCATAAATATGTAACTTTTAAGTCGTTTAACCGAAAACAAAATATATGTAACTTTTCTTCTTAAGTCAATTTCATTGTGGTCCATGATTCAATTTGTTAGGTTATCATCTTGAAGCTAAAACGCCTACCAAACGTTCAATAACAAGTACTTTTTTAAATCTTAATTATATAATTCTCAAAATAGTTTTTGATAAGTGCATTTAATTCAACATGATAGAAAATAGATAAAGTTCAATCTTGTTCAATTGCATATGTTATGTACTTATGTGTTAAGAGGAATGAATTAGCTTTGCAAAAACCGCTTTTATGTAAAAAGTCGTGGCTTACTCGGAACAATTTCATCATGCATATATATATTTTGTAATTTGTTTCTGATTGATTATAGAGTTTTCTCAATTTGATTAATTATGCATATAAATATATATATCTAAACCTTTTAGCAGCAATGCTTTTTAAACATTAATATATAAATATATAATTATCAATATAAGAAAGTAGTTATGGGCAAATAATTATTTTTAAATATCTTCAATGTGCATATTTATTTGAGATATTTAGATAACATGTGCCTTTATCTTATTCTCTAAACATTTTAATCATTTTTTATTCAAACTTTTTTATATTCAAGATTTGAAACAAATTAAATAGAAGCCCAATTACCAAAATTTCTGCAAATTAAATCAAAAGGAAAATTCTAGGCTCCTCCTAAAATCCACCTACCTCACCTTTTTATAATACAGAACCAAAGCAAAATTAATCTATTGCTTTGTATATCAAAAATTTACATTATTCCATTGATTAACTAATCTCTCTCCCTTAGGTTTTCTTGCACACACGATATAAAAGTCTCTATACAAGGAGGTTAGAATCTTGTTCTGCTCCTTTTGTTTCCTCCCCTAATACTCTCAGTTTGATTATTATCATCATTATGTTTTTAATTAGTTAAATCTCTCGATTATTCTTATGATAACAAGTTAACCTAATTACTGCACCTCTTGCGCCACAAGTAACTTGGTAAAAAGATATTTTACTTTACTTGGATAATTTCTCGAAGTTTCTGCAGAAAGAACCCTTTTGTTTGTTTGTTTGTTCCTCTACTTGCAATCTCAATTGTCTCTGTAACGTCCTTACTTCTTCATCATTCTCTTTGCGTTTCTTCTGCATCTTTTTGCGGTTCACGTATTGATTGCTTCTGTCTCCCATCTTTTTGTCTGTTTTAAAAAGTCTAAAACTTTTTTTTGCAAAATTGGGTTTTCTCTGATAAAAACAGAGTCTTTCAAGTTTCTTCTACTTTGGGTATAACGAAGATTCGATAAAATTTTATATTGTTTCTTTGTGATGTTGTATAATCCTAACTCCTAGGAAAGGTTAAGATTTTCTTGGCTCATATTTATGTTTGTGAGAATGACTTTAGATAAAGACATATAAATTAAACGAAGTCTCTATCTCTATGTATTGCAGTAATGATGATGATAAAGCTTGAGGGAAGTTATTAGTCTGACGAGAAAGATATAAAAACCATTCACTAAAGAGAAGAAATTGAGAACTAGAGAGAGACAAATCATGGAGATCAAGTCTTACCAAACTCAAGCAGAGCAGTTTGTTGAACACTACTTATTAGCAGATCCATATCTTCCATATACTTCTGTTCTTGCTGGAATCTTTCTCTGCAAATTGGTAATTTTTGCTTCACTTCACTTTTTTTTTTTTTATTCTGTTTTAAAAATATTGTAGCTTATGGCTCTTTTTTGATAATAGGTATATGATCTTACGGAAATATTCAGCTCAATTCATATCAAATCATACTCAGCTCTCACAAAAATAAAGAGAATTGAATGGAACAACAGGTGATTATACAAATATATAGCCTTTTTATATAAGCTATGCTTTGATTCTTATCACTTATGGTTTGTAATGTAAACATGGCAGGATTATATATATACATAGTATAGCTTCCTTGGTTTAGCCTATTTTTATATGTTATGCTTTGTTCCTTATCACTTTGGTTTGTAATGTAAACATGGCAGGGGGATATCTACAGTTCATGCAATCTTTATCTCATTCATGGCATTCTACTTTGTGTTCTTCTCTGACTTCTTTTCTGACCAAAGAAGCCATCAAGACTTTGACCTTATGGTGTTCCGTAGCTCTCCTCTTTCCAACTTTGGTTTAGGAGTACGTTTTGATCTTTTTTTTCATATCTACACATGAAAATTGATCAACCTATATATCTGATACTTTGTTGTGATGTGTTTGCGCATAGGTATCAGTTGGTTACTTTCTTGCGGATCTCGCAATGATCTTTTGGTTATACCCTTCTTTAGGAGGATCAGAATATGTAAGTCAGACAACAAGAAAGCTTTTATGTTTTTTGTGTTCCTCCATTGGTTTCAATTACTTTACAAATCTTGATCTCTCTTCAGATTTTTCATCACTGCTTGTCTGGAACAGCAGTAGCGTATTCTCTGTTCTCTGGAGAAGCTCAGCTATACACATACATGGTTTTAATCTCTGAATTGACTACACCAGAGATTAATCTTAGATGGTACCTTGACTTTGCTGGTTTGAAGCGATCAAAAGCTTATCTTATTAATGGAGTTGCTATTTTCTTTGCTTGGTTGGTGAGTTGTTTTTTTTTTTTTTTAAACCCTTTTTCAGTTCGTTGTAAATTCATAAAATGTCTTGGATTCAAGTTCTCAACTTCATGTTTTGTTTGCAGACAGCAAGAATTCTTCTCTTCGTCTACATGTTTTACCATGTCTACATACACTATGATCAGGTAACCAAGAGTTCGGTTTAGTTCTTTCCAGACCGAACCAATTTGCAAACCAAACAGAGTAGTCTTTAGGAAAAATAATAGGCATTACTCTGTTTTTTTTTCGGTTGTTGTAGAGGTTTAATTATAGAGATAACGAGTTAATGATCTATATACCTTTTTTTTGTGTGTGTGTGGGCAGGTGGTACGGATGCATACATTCGGTTATCTACTGGTTTTTGTTGTACCGATTGCATTGAGTGTCATGAACTTGATTTGGTTTGGTAAGATAGTGAAGGGATTGAAGAAAACTCTAGAGAAAAGACACTGAAGACCAGTAAATCTTTTTTTTGTTGTTGTTGGTTTTCTTATCTTTTTATGTAAATATAAAGCTCTTATGATGAAGTTTTACAGATTCAAAAGCAACAAACAGTTTTCTTATGTTTACTGTTTACACTTACCGTAAACACTAATAATATCTCAGAAATTTATTAACACTAGTCGCTATGCATATTCGAATTCTCCGGGTGCTGCTGTATCTAGTAACATTAGCAACATTGTGTTCAGATATGCCATAGTAATTGTTAGTGAGAAAACATTTATAAGAAAAAAATCTAAACTACAAGATTTAAAAAGTCTCTAAAATCTCAATATATATTACATGAAAACGTAACAAGATTTTGTTGTTACTTGAAAAAATATATAAGCAAAGCAGGGAAGAAATCTCTACAGACAGAGTCATATATGTCATTATTAAAAAATAAGAAGAAACTCATAACAAAAATATTGCATAAGCAAATTTTGTAGTTTTTTTAACTGGAAAATGGTTGAAAAAAAAAACTTAATTTTCCCCATTACAAATGAAATGATATATTATTATTATTATTATTAACAGTAACAAGTAAATTAAAAGGAAGGATTATTATTAGTTTTATTTGTATTTCTTCCAAAATGTGTATATTCCTAGTTTTCGTGTGATATTTACTTGCCGTGTAATATTTGTTTCCTTTGTAAATTATTTATACTAACTAATATATAAAAATTATTAGCTTTTTTGGGATTATTAATACAAGAGGAGGAGGAGGAGGAGGAGATTGGTTGTTGTTGACGACGACGCGTTTCCACTTTTGCAATTTTTTTTTAATCTCTGACTTTTGAATCTTGTTCAATCTGAGTTTTTGGGGTGAAGGTTTAATCGTATCGACCTGTACAGATCGATCATCATGGCTGCAGCTGGGAACAAGAGCATTAACGCCAAATTGGTCCGTCTTTTTCTTCCCTTCTTCTTCGATTCTCTTTTGGGCTCCCTTTTGAATTTTGCTACCCGATGATCGTGAAATTGAATTTACAGAAACTTTTGCTATTGTGAATCTGTTTCTAATTTGGAGAATTTTGATCTGTGATGTTGAATTGGACAACTTTGAATCGGATTTTTGTTGTTAGGTTTTTTGTTGGATTATTCTGATTTAGTTGTTTTCGTAACAGGGTTTATAGTAATTTAGCTTGTTTTTGGTTTACTTATTTTTGATTTTGGTTCTGTGTATTTTGGTTAAGTCTTCTTCAGGTGTTACTTGGAGATGTTGGTGCTGGGAAATCAAGTCTTGTCTTACGGTTTGTCAAAGATCAGTTTGTTGAATTCCAGGTTAAAATGCCTCTTCTTCCTATTTGATCATCATGTTCTTGTTGTTGTTTCATATATTTTGTGAATTTGATGTTTTTGTTTATGTGTTTATAGGAATCAACCATTGGTGCTGCTTTCTTCTCACAAACATTAGCTGTGAACGATGCTACTGTCAAGTTTGAGATTTGGGATACAGCTGGTCAAGAACGATACCATAGTTTGGCTCCAATGTACTACAGGGGTGCTGCTGCTGCAATCATTGTCTTTGATGTTACGAATCAGGTAAAGAGTTGGAAATTGATCAGTAGATCTGTAGATACAATTCAGTGGCTTTCTACTAATTTGTGTGTTTTTAAATGCTATCTTCTCAGGCCTCGTTTGAGAGGGCAAAGAAATGGGTTCAGGAACTGCAGGCACAAGGTATTGTCTAAGCTAGGTTCCGATTTTGATAATTATTTTATCACTTTCAGTTACTGGTAGTATCAAGCTTTAGTTGCTTACATGTGGGTTTTACTATATAAATGTTTTGTTTGAATAGGTAACCCTAATATGGTCATGGCCCTTGCTGGCAACAAATCTGATTTATTAGATGCAAGGAAGGTGACTGCAGAGGTAAGCAATCCTATTCTATCCTGACTGTTTTCTCACATTGTGATGTTTTGGATTTTGCTGTCATGTTTAAAATTGAGCTATGTGTTATAGCCAAAAATCATGACGAACGTGTTAAGCTATATATTTTGGATTTCTCACTTGTCATTTTTGACAGGGACCAAACCATTAGGTGACATCTCTTTGTTGTAAAACTACGATGTACCTTAATGACACTAACCTGACAAATCAAGCCACCTAAAAAGACCCCACCCACTCAACAATTCGTAGTATAGGAGTTTTATATAGGTAGTTAGGTTTTCATCAAGCAGTACAGAGCACTTCTCTCTAACATCTTTAGAGACAGATTTAGTAGTTTTCAAAGAGACTTACTTAAGTTATCATCAAGCAGTATCAAGTGCTTTCATAATTAGCTTTGGAGAATAGTTTAGATGTTATCATATGACCGTTCTTACTTATCCCACTATCCTGTGTTTTTTGTTCATATTTTACTCTGTTATGCCAAATGCCAAAAGTGTAGATAGTATCATTTCTCAACGCTGAACCTATTGAAGACTTTGAAATGTCTGTTAGAATTATTGTTGTGCGTTTAAGTTTAATTTGCGACTTGCAAGGGCAGTAAGAAAACATATGATCTGACATCTCTGATGACAAAACATCTTTTCTTCTGTGTGTCAGATGTAAGCATTCCTAATGAAGTAGGCATTATATACATAGACAATATATGCACTCCTTAATGAGTGAAGAATAGCTCGTTTTTTTCAACCACACTGAGCATATATGTTTACAACACTTCTGAATCTCACTGCTTAGCCTAGTTCCTGATCTCTCGCACTCTTGGTTCTTTGCAGGAGGCACAAACGTATGCCCAAGAGAACAGTCTTTTCTTCATGGAAACTTCAGCGAAAACTGCGGCTAATGTCAAAGAGATATTCTATGAAATCGGTGAGCTTTCATAACACTCTGAGAATTAGTTCAAACAATTTTTGTTTCTTGTATTAAACCCTAATATACTTTTAATTTTGACCGGTACAGCAAAAAGGCTACCTCGAGTACAGCCAACAGAAAACCCAACAGGAATGGTTCTCCCAGACAGGGCCATGGATAGGGCAGTGAGTTCATCTTGTTGTGCTTAGTTACATGTAATGGCACACTAGATCTTTTGGTCAGTCACTTTGAAGCTATGGACTTCTGTGTTTGCGTCTCTTTGCTTTGTTTTTGTGTATTGAGATTTGATGTCTCTACTCTTCTGTAAATAAAATCTAATACTCCAGTAACTTAGTGCGTGAGAGGCTAGCTATGGAATATGGATCCAACTGCCACAACACAAAAGCTTTGGAACTCTAAAATGTTATTGTTTGAAATATTAACGCAAACATTGCCGACAAAAAGAAAAAGGAGGAGCAAGCTTTGTCACTTTGTGTCATCGTCAAAAAGGGGAATTTTGCTAACTGTTAAAACTTAAAAGTTCCTTAGATCATAGAAAAATTTTAGCTTTCAAATACAACATACACTATGAGGCTATATAAACTGGCTGTATAATATGTTTCTTTGAAAGAACCATGTATCACGATTTTTTTTTCTTTCTATAAAAGCTTAATTTTGTGAATATTTCCGGTAAACTTAATAAAGTAATTTCTGTTTGAAATTACTGCTTGGTTTCTTAAGAAAAGAAAAAAACATAGTAATAGAGAATCAAAATCTGACTATGTTATTATTTAAAAGCGGTATATTATTTTACCCCAACAAAACTATGTTAAATACGTATGGGTTAAATAGTTGTTTCCGTCAAATTAAAGAAAAAAATATAACTTGTGTTCTTTGTTAGGGTTAGGGTTCATAGAGCGTCAGATCGGGATTCTGTTTTCTTCGTTTGTCTGATTTGAAGTGTGTTTTAAGGAGGGATGGCTCACAATTTCCCAAAGGGATTGCCAGTGTTTCATATGAGAATCTACAAGCTTGTGGAAGATCCTGAATCGGATCCAATAATCTCATGGGGCAAAGACAACAACAGTTTCGTCATCTGGAATCTGGAAGAGTTCGATCGCAGAAACATTGTTGACAAGTTCGATTGCAACAGATTCTCACAGTTTCGCGCTGATCTTAGGCATTATGTAAGTTTTCTTTTATCTAATCGCTTTATCACTTGAGATCTTCGTCCAGTTTTTGAAACTTGCTGCTATATGTGTTGCTACTTTGGTAGGGCTTTAGAAGAATCAAGAAGGGATCTGGGGAATTGGAATATGGAAATGAAGATTTTGTGAGAGGCCATCCTGAGCGTATGAAGACGATGATGATCAAAGCTTTTAGGAAGCACAGGGCCAAGTTTGAAGCTAAAGAAGCTGCAAAGGAAATGCAACGTTTACAGATTTGATCAGATTCAGAATCATATCTCATCCTGCTGCCTGCTTGCATGCATTTATATGAATAACCATTTCCATGAGTTTGTTTGATGATTAAGTTACTTTCTTTTGTATAATACTTTTAGTAGTGGCTGGCTTTGATGCAATATATTTGAAGTTACAATGGCACACACTTCTCTTAAAAGAGACCGTGTGTTTGCGTCTCTTTGCTTTGTTTTGGGTATTTGAGAGTTGATATCTATACTCTTCTGTAAATAAAATAACTTAGTGCGTGAGAAGCTATGGATCCAACTGTCATGTTACTCATGTACAACATAAAAGTTTTAGAACTCTAAAATGTTGTTGTTTTAAAAATTAACGCAAACATTGCCGACAAAAATAAGGGCAAGCCTTTCGCCTTGATTGGAACAACATATACTAGAACATTAGTATTATGCAGCATAAGCATTAAGTTGCATAGGTTGGATGCTCTGATTAATATGGCAGTGGAATATTAGATATTATATTTATATTTAATATATGATATTAAATAAAAAAATATAATTTAAATGTGTTTCATTAAAAGAATTAGTTATCACTCATTGCTATATAATTTTTAAAAATATATATTTTACATTTAATAAATTTTATAAATTGTTATATATAAAAATGTGTAATTTAATAAATTTTAATTATATATACTATAGTGTAACATTAATTACAAATAATTAATATATAGATTATATATATATTTTTAAGTTTATATCTATATTTACATTTTTAATTTCAATAACTTTTTAAAATATATATAATATAACAAATTAAACTAAAATAAAACAATTTTATATATTATCAACGTTATACCCACATTAATATTTTAATGTATTAAATAAATTATTATATTATTTTAAATAATAACATTAAGTAGTTTCTCATATATATTATCTTATAAAAATAATTTTATCTTCTATGAAATCATAATTTTCTGTTTTTACAAAATTAATTAATTATTTAAAATTATTTTAATATATATTAATATTTTAGAGTTAAATGCTTGGGAAATGCTTCAAATGAGAGCATACATGAAGAGAGCATATGAGAGCATCTGCAGCTTCTAAATGCTCCCTTATATGCTCTTCTAATAAATGTTGATTGGATGATAAAATTAAAAAAACTTCTTCATATACTCTTCCAATCATGTCATTTTGTGACATCGTCAAAAGAGGATTTTGCTAACTGTTAAAGGCCACGAATGTTTAAATTTTTATGGTTTTTAAATTATAGTTTTGTTTTTGGTTTTTGCTATAAATTTAAAAAAAAAAAAAAAAATCTAAAGCCATGAATGGTTTACTAGTTTTAAAGTTGATTTTAGCTTTTACATTTTAGTTTTTGGATTTTGGTTTTTACTATAGATATTAAAATTAATAAATTCTTAAACTCAAAAAAATAATCTTGTTGAAAAAAAGCTTTCCACAAAAATCACAAAATTATGGTTTTGTTGTGAAACACTTAGTGGACTCACTAGACCGGCCCATATACTAAGCCATGGGGTCTCGGCCCATCGGCCATACTCAGTCCATATAGCTTCGGCCCATTGGACGAAGCCTTAGTCGGCCATGTATTTCCTTAGTCGGTTTAGCCCTAGACTTGTAATCTACTATATATATATGCATGTAATCCTTGGGAATTATCAATAAGAAACACAAGAGCTTTATCCCTAAACTCTACTTTCATAACAAGTTATCAGCACGAGTCTCTAACCCTAAAACCCTAATAGGCAGCCGCCGATCCTTCTTCCCTAAACACCCTAAAACCGCCTCTCGTTCTTTCTCCTTCTTCGAGAATCTCTAGATCTCGAAGTTCTTTCTGTTGATACTCGAGCATCCTTAGCTCGAGATCAAGCTTTCTCGAAACCCTATCGAGGTTTACACGGTTACTTGGTTCGGGGGTGAGTTCGCGCGCAAGGAGTAGTTCGCGGGAAGCAGATCGAGTTCGCGGCAAGGAGCTCAAGTTCGTGGGAAGCTGTTCGAGGTTCGTGGTTCGTGATATCTGAGGTCTTTAGCTCCCAGATCCTATCCAGTCAGAACCCTAAGGTGTTAAGGTAAACAAAAGTTCGAACCTCCTCAAAACCCTATAATCGAACTTGAACTTAAAACTATGGAACCCTAAAACATCCAAGTATACAATCTAACAAACCTTAAATTTCCCTAAATCTTAAAACTTAAAATCAGATTGTTAGGGCTGTTAGATTGATTGATAATTGCACCATATTACATCAAGCTTAAAATCCGAATTTGGTTGATTTAAATTGTTTAAAGTTGCTTGATTGTTCATGTTGCATAAGAACCTAGAATTGATATTGTTAGGATCATGAGATAGGATTTGATCTAACTGTTCTAGGAGAATTTAAACTTGGATTGTTTCATGCATCATAAATTGAAATCGGACCATGATAGGTTGCTAGAAAATTAATCGCATGAACTAGAATCATGTTCTAGGGTTGAATCCGATAGAGAAGAAATTTTGTTAAATTTCCATAAGCATGAAAATAAATATTTTCGGAATCAAAAGATTTAGGATAAGTTCCTAAATTAATTTAGCAATTATCCAAATATTAAGATATTGAATCCTAGAGTAAAAAGGAAACTTAAGGAAAAGGAAATCCTATCTAGAATTGTTGCATGCTTAGACTATTTGCTTTTGTTGTCTTGCATGCATGAATTTAAACCTAAAACCAAATATGGAAAGGCATGGTTCGATCTAAAATATCGCATGGCCTAAGGCATGGTTCGATCTCAAATATCGCATGTCTTATTGATTGAGTGCATGGTTCGATCTCAAATATCGCATGCTAATATTCGGATGTCTGTTTCTGTTGTATGCAGATGGCAAACCTTAAAAACTTAGACTATCCAATCTTGAATGCTTCTGGTGACAATTACTTGCTATGGGCAATGAACACCAAGATCAACTTGAAGTCAAAGGACTTGTTCGATTGTGTCGAAGAGGGTAACAAGGCCTCGGACAAGAATAAGAACAAGTGTATCCAGCATATGCATCACCACATTGCTGAGAGTCTCAAGAACCAGTACCTATTTATTGAGGACCCTCTCGACCTTTGGACAACGCTTAAACGGCGATATGGGCACCAGAAGACGGTGCTCCTTCCAAAGGCCGAGTATGAGTGGAAACACCTAAGGATCCAGGATTTCAAAACCCTGGACGANATATAATTCTGAGCTTTTTAGGATTGTCTCAGTACTTAGGCTGTGTGGTACGGTGGTTACAGAGAAGGAGCTAATTGATAA
>NC_025696.1:13522723-13536119 GCF_000633955.1 Camelina sativa
TCGGAAGAGTAAAAGAGGTGCATGTCAGACCGAGGCTAAGGGAATTAACGAGAGTAGAGACATGGCCGCGGCAAATGATAAGGTACCGGATGGGGTTCAGGACGCTGAACCTCTAGGTCCTGAGAATATTGATAACGATGAGATATCGATCAATTATATCATGTCTGGAATTACTTGGAACCGTAAGGATATCGACGTCGATGATATTTTCGCATACAAGGTAGCACTTGAACTAAATGAGGATCTAGAGCCCACATCTATATTAGAGTGCACTCAAAGCAAAGATTGGCTTAAATGGAAAGAAGCTATTGATGTGGAGCTAAACTCTTTGAAGAAGAGAAAGGTGTTTGGTCCGATCACACGGATAACACATGAAATTAAACCAGTTGGACATAAGTGGGTCTTTGTAAGAAAGAGAAATGAGAAGAATGAAATCGTGAGATACAAAGCACGGCTTGTAGCACAAGGATTCTCTCAAAGACCAGGAATAGATTATGAGGAGACATACTCCCCTGTGATGGATGCAACGACTTTTAGATATCTAATAAGTCTGGCTGTAAGAGAAAAACTGGATTTGCGGTTAATGGATGTTGTAACTGCTTACTTATATGGTCCACTGGATAATGAAATCTATATGAGATTACCAGAGGGAATAGAACTCAAAGATAAGAGTGGTTCTCGAGAACAGTACTGCATAAGGCTAGACAAATCGCTTTATGGACTGAAACAGAGTGGTCGAATGTGGTATAACCGATTAAGCGAATTTTTGGCAAAGAAAGGCTATCGGAACGACCCAATCAGTCCATGTATATTTATTAAGAAGTTTGCAAACAAAGGATTTGTGATAATAGCAGTCTATGTGGATGATTTGAACATCCTAGGAACCTCTGGGGAAATCGCCCAAACAGTAGAGTATCTCAAGAAAGAGTTTGAGATGAAAGACCTAGGCAAGACAAGGTTCTGTTTGGGGTTGCAGCTTGAGTACATAAACAATGGCATCCTTGTGCATCAAAGGGCATATACAGAAAAGGTACTCAAGAGGTTTAATATGGAGCAGGCTCACCCATTGACTAGCCCCATGGTTGTGAGAAGTACACAAGTGGATAAGGATCCATTTGCTCCTAGAAAGGCCGATGAAGAGTTTCTCGGGCCTGAAGTGCCTTACCTCAGTGCTATAGGAGCGTTAATGTTCTTGGCTAGCCACACTAGGCCGGACATAAGTTTTGCCGTGAACCTCCTAGCAAGATATAGTTCTTGTCCGACCATAAGGCACTGGAATGGTATAAAACATGTTCTGCGATACCTACAGGGTACGACAGACTATGGTCTATATTACACTAACTATAACAAAGATGGTTTAGTTGGTTTTGCTGATGCAGGTTATCTCTCCGATCCACACAATGGAAAATCACAAACAGGTTATGTATTTACACACGGTGGTACAGCAATCTCTTGGCGTTCTATGAAGCAAACACTTGTAGCAACATCATCAAATCACGCAGAGATACTAGCAATGCACGAGGCTGGCCGTGAATGTGTTTGGTTGCGGTCCATGACTCAGCATATACGGACGGACAGTGGATTGGAGGACAGCAAAGAAGCAACAGTGATTTATGAAGATAACACGGCATGCATCGCACAGCTAAAGGAAGGTTACATCAAGGGAGATCGGACGAAGCACATATTACCAAAGTTCTTCCATACACATGATCTACAGAAGGCCGGAGAAGTTCTTATTGTGCAAGTTCAGTCAAGTGAGAATTCAGCCGATCTCTTCACCAAATCGTTACCGACAACAACTTTCAAGAAGCTCGCGCACCAGATTGGGATGCGGAGACTTAGGGACTTGGAGTGATGTTTGGAACAGGGGGAGCAATGTGTGCTGTACTCTTTTTCCTTCACCAAGGTTTTGTCCCAATGGGTTTTCCTGGTAAGGTTTTAATGAGGCAGCATCCCCTAAGCACATTGCAGCGATCCCATCCAACATAGGCACGGTCGTTCGTCCAAGGGGGAGTGTTGTGAAACACTTAGTGGACTCACTAGACCGGCCCATATACTAAGCCATGGGGTCTCGGCCCATCGGCCATACTCAGTCCATATAGCTTCGGCCCATTGGACGAAGCCTTAGTCGGCCATGTATTTCCTTAGTCGGTTTAGCCCTAGACTTGTAATCTACTATATATATATGCATGTAATCCTTGGGAATTATCAATAAGAAACACAAGAGCTTTATCCCTAAACTCTACTTTCATAACAGGTTTCTCTTTTTCAAAAAACTAGATTTCTTAAATTTAAGGGAATCTAATTTAAAAAAAATATTTGGTGAAAAATTAAATTTTTAAAGAAATAAAATCCAAAAAACTACCTAAAAACTAGTAGTAAACATTCAAGGCTTAAATTGAAGGAGATAGACTTTAAAAACTTTTAAAATTAATAAATTCTTAATAGTCTGATTGGTAAAAATAAATAACTTTTAAGGAGTGTTAAATAAATTAAAGTGTTGAAAGTCCCCTTGTCCCTTGCCAATCACCCCCATAATTCCCTTTAGCAATCGCAGCCTAAGCCCATTAAGAGGCACTGCACAGGAAATTAGGTAATTATGGTATGATTATACTTTCCCCCTTTTCTTCTTTCAGACTTTGGGGGTTAATATTTGCGTTTAGCCTAAACGGTTTAGGTTTCATAGAGCGTCGGATTCTTGTTCTGGCCTTGTGTTGTTGGTTAGTCCGATTTGAAGAGTGTGTTTTAAGGAGGGGGATGGCTCAAAATTTCCCAAACGGATTGACTTTGTTCCATAGGAGAATCTATAAGCTTGTGGAGGATCCTGCAACGGATCCACTAATCTCATGGGGCAAAGACAACAACAGTTTCGTCATTTGGAATCTGGAAGAGTTTATTCGCAGAGACATCGTTGACAAGTTTGATTGCGGCAAATTCTCAGAGTTTCGCTCTGAGCTTAGGCATTATGTAAGTTCTTCTCATCTAATCTAATCTCCGAGAGAATAAAGTTAGAGAAATTGTCTAGATCGCTCTTGGAGTTTTTTAATTGAGTCTTGCTGCTATATGTGTTGCTACTTGGTATAGGGCTTTAGAAGAATCAAGAAGGGATCTGGGGAATTGGAATTCGGACATGAAGATTTTGTGAGAGGCCATCCTGAGCGTTTGAAGGCGATGATGCTCAAAGCTTTTAGGAAGAACAGGGCGAGATTTTTGGCTCAAGAAGCACAAGAGGAAATGCAACGTTTACAGATTTGATCAGAATCATCCGTCGTGTCCTTCTGTTGCGCACATGACTGAATGCTATGAATATTTACAATCACAATCTATAAGCTTAGCCTAGTTCTTGATAAACCAACCTCTTATATATATATATCAATACTTTTCTTTTGATCAAAAAAAAAAATAATCTTCAAAAAAACATAGGGAAAAATGTCATTTAATTCACCAACTTTCAAATTTAGGCCATTTTAATCATGAACTTTCTATATGGCCATTTTAAACATGAACTTTTTGTTGACTCCGAGTTTAATCACAAACTTCTGTTGACCGAGCCAAAACAACATCACGTTAAATCCTCTAACAGATCATCTAACAGAAGTTTGTGTGTCGTTAATTGAATTCTGTTAGTGAGAAACGACGTCGTTTCTGGCCAAAACTCAAACCTCACAATCAATTAAAACCCCCAAAATCGAAAATGAAATCCCTAATTTCCCAAATCATCATCTTCTCATTCTCATTTTCTCACTAGGTCATCTGTTTGATTTATCCATCTTTTCCTTCAGTTATGAGTTGTAAATCTGGGCAATCGAGTGGCGAAAATGGAAACCGCGGGTTGCCATCGAAGTGTCAATGCGGGTTAGACGTTGTCATCTATACATCGACCACAAAACAAAACCCAAGAAGACCATTCTTTCGATGTCCAACCAAACGAGATGTAAGTCATTTTGATTTTATGTTTTCTGGTTCGTTTGTAATTATTATTGTTTGCATTTGTAGGAACATTTGTTTAAATGGGTCGAAGATGGTGTGTATGAGGAGCTTGTAGATGCTTTACCGAAATTATCCATCATTGACAGCGAGATAAGCAATGCGAAGTCTGAGGTTGCAGTGGAGATTAAAGAGTTGAAGACTATGATTGAAGGATTGAAAGAAGATGGAATGTTGAGCAGAAGAGAAATCAAGAAATGGAAATTGATGATCAAATTGTGCTTGATGTGCCTTTGTTGTATTGTCATTACCATTGTGGTCATATTGTTATGTAAAACCAAGAAACAATCATTTGTTCTTGGTTATTAGAGTCTTTTGATAATTAAATGGTACTTTGGTATTGCAATGTTATGTGTTGTCTTGTTATTTTGGTAATGAAATGGTACTTTGGTATTGCAATGGTAATTGTAATTGTCAAAGAAATTTAGGAATGACAACATGAACCAAATTAAACATTCAATTAACCAAACATACAGTAGGTTCTTTAAAACAAAAAACACACAACATAGAGTAGGTTCTTTAAAACAAAAAACACACAACATAGAGTAGGTTCTTGATAACAAAAAAAAGATGCCAAACCAACCATGAATGTAACAGATGCACATCTAGGTGGAACACTCAAACCATGTTGCAAATCGAGCACATCCTTGTTCTTCTTCTCCTCTTTGTGCCCCTTGTCCTTGTGAACCGTGTGCTCTTCTTTGTGAACCGTGTGCTCGCCCTTGTAATCCTCCTTGAGGTTGTGAACCGTGTGCTCTTCTTTGTCCACCGTGTGTTTGCCCTTGTGATGATGCTTGTTGCCCTTGTGATCCATGATGCGGTTGTGATCCTGGTGCTCTTTGTCCTTGTGATGATGCTTGTTGCCCTTGTGATCCTCCTTGTCCTTGTAATCCGACTTGAGGTTGTGATCCTTGAGGTTGTGAACCTTGAGGTTGTGAACCTCCTTGAGGTTGTGAACCTTCTTGATATTTTCGTGGTCGACCTCTTGGTCTCTTTGGTGGACTTGCAACTGTTGGATTCTTACATGCTTGTTTGTTGTGTCCTTCTTCCTTGCAGTTGGAACATGTCATGATTCTCTTCTCCCTTGACATCTTGTTATTTGAAGAAGAGGAAGTTTCATTTCTTCCTTTCCTCCTAGCATAATTGGATGGCCTTCCAAGATTGCCTCTTCTCCATGGTGGTGGCAAGACAGGTAACCTATTCAATCTGGGCCATAGAGGCATCCCTTGGACAGGCTTAATACCTTCCTTATATGTTTCTCTCCACCTCAGCGTTATGTAATAGTCAACAACATAGTTCTCAACTTTTTCTCGTTTTCTAATGATCACACTTACCGCATGAATACACGGGATCCCAACCATCTGCCACTTCCTGCAACCACAAGTCGATGTGTTCATGTCAACAGAGTAATTAACACCATTCACCTCTATCTCATGGTAATTGTCTCTGGCCAGGTATCGAGTGCAACTTTGAGCTCCAGCTATCATCTTTTCAATCTCTGCATGAGCTCTCTTTGTAAACCTTGTCTTCAGCCTACAAGCAATGATATACCTCTTTGCATTTCTGACCATGCACTGCCTTCTAATGTCCTCTAGCATATCCAACAAAGGCTTTCTCCTAGCTTGTCTAATAGTCCTATTGAAAGACTCACTAAGATTGTTGAGGTTGTCATTGCAGCAAGTCCCGATCCTAAAGAAAGCTCTGGACTAAGTTGTCGGATTAGTAACTTGCAGAGACGTATAAGCTTGCAGATTGTACTTCTTTAGTTCCTCCATATTATCTCTGTATTCCCCTGTCGTGTAGCTCCGAGCTATCTTCCAAAATAGACGTTGAAGTTCCTGATCATGGCTGTCCCTCTTCCAATTATCCATAATATGTTTTGCACATTGTCGATGCTCAGCATGTGGAAGTATTCCATGGATAGCTTTCACTAAACCCTGCAAAAGACGATAAAATCATTAGCATACTTGACTAAAATGCTGAAATCAGATGTTAACTTGTTTAAATAATAAAGCACAAACCTTTTGTTTATCTGAAATGATAGCTATATCTGTCATTGAATGAAGACCCAAACTAGTAGAAAGATGCCTTACAAACCATTCCTAGTTATCATCATTCTCTATTTCTACAACTGCCCAAGCAATAGGAACAATCCTATTGTCCCCATCTCTTCCAACTGCAGCTAGAAGGTGACCTTTTATGTCCCACTTCAGAAAAGCTCCATCTAATCCTATAATGGGTCTACAGGTTTTTTTCCATGTTTCTTTCTGTGATTTGAAACAAATATATAACCGATAAAACCTTTGTTTGCTTCCAATTACTGGCCCTGGCACTGTCTCGATCTCAAATTCCGAGTCCTTATTCTGATTTAAAACCTCAGCTTGATAATCCCATATGCGTGCAAACTGTGATTCATGGCTAGCCTTTCTAGTCCGCAAAACCTTTGTCTTCGCCTTTGCACACTGGTCTGGAGTGACCTCCAACTTGTATTCCCTCTTTATCTCAGCAGCCATTTCATTTTTGGTAAGCTTTGGATTCAGTCTTAGCCTCTCATCAAACAATAATGCAATTGAAGACCGCTTCAACATCTTGGTATAACCTGACCTCACACACATATGCTCATTGATATAAACCTTTATTTGCATCTTATGTTTCCTCCTCTCATATGAGCAATAGACTCTCCATGGACATTCAACACCATCCTCATCGACATAACAACACTTTGCAGCAACAATCATAGATTGAGACCTATAAAGCTTAATATCATACCTAGTCTTTAAAGAGTACCTCAAAACTGCAAGCTTGAAGTCCTCCGGCGAGTTATAAGTCTTCTCCAATGCTAGCAAACCCTCTGGATCTTCAACATCTCTATGAGCTGCCTCGTCTTTGTCATTATCTCCATCTTGGACCTCGTCTTCATCGTCAGATGACAAGGGATCTGGAATATTGTCATCGTCCCAGATATCATCACCGCTGTCATCATCAGAAGCAGCTTCGTCTTCTCTAACAACCTCTGGGAAGTCATCTTCAATGTTTAGGTTAATATCTTCTTCAACACCTAAACCATTGTCAGCTTCGTTATCTCCATAACCGATTGCATCATCAACATCATTGCAGTCTTCATCACCATACACCATGCAGTCATCTTCACTGTCTACAACAATGGCTTGCTCCTCCTCCTGCTCAAAATCATCATCCTCTCCACTTATGATTTTTTTTCGTTTTCGAAGGCAACGCTTAGCTTGCTCTTTATTTGTGGCAATAGACTCTGATACGCCTACAAGGGGTTGAGCATCAACTCCATCTCCGAAAATTATGAGAGATTTGCCTTGAATGGGAGCTTCAACTCCATCTCCAACAACACTCTGCGATTCGCCTCGCGGTGGACCTTCGACTCCCTCTCCGACAACACTT
Organism: Camelina sativa; assembly: GCF_000633955.1. Lineage (NCBI taxonomy): Eukaryota > Viridiplantae > Streptophyta > Magnoliopsida > Brassicales > Brassicaceae > Camelina > Camelina sativa. The sequence goes on from NC_025696.1 coordinate 13,530,125, forward strand.
GCCGATTCTTCTCGCCATGGTATCAAACTCAAATTCGACATTTGGGGCAGACGAAAACAAATATGGAGCAATTTGAGGGAAATGGTGAAATAAGAATTTAGGGTTCTCGATTTCAATTTGGGGATTAATTGATTTGAGATTTCTCTCTTCTCTAAATGACATCGTTTTGGTTAAGAGCTCGATTTCATTACATATTGAAACGACATCGTCTTTGTTTAACAGAAATCAATTAACGACAGTTAAACTTCTGTTAGATAATCTGTTAGAGGATTTAACGTGATGTTGTTTTGGCTCGGTCAACAGAAGTTTGTGATTAAACTCGGAGTCAACAAAAAGTTCATGTTTAAAATTGCCACATAGAAAGTCCATGATTAAAATGGCCTAAATTTGAAAGTTGGTGAATTAAATGACATTTTTCCCAAAAAACATAATTAATTACTATAATTTGTTATAAAATAGAAAAAACAAATATATTAATTACAAAAATACTCGATTTCGGCAAATAGGAAATAAAGATTGCAAAACAACATGAGACTTGTGAAGAATATGATGAATGAGATGAGATGTCTCACCTAAATGTTTGTTTTAATTTATACTAGGTAATATCCCGCGCATATACGCAGGTTGTTGTATTACATATGTTAATTTATTTTAGTTTATTTAATTATATGAGAATTTTTTGAGAAATTTTTTTAATAAAATTTTTAAAATGGTATTTTTAGTGTTGGTATTGAAAAAATGTATTTTTGAAATTCTCATTAAGAATACATATATAACAAACAAATCTCCTAAATGTCAATAATACACTTTATTTATTTAAATCATAAAAATTTACTATGATATTCAAAATTTACATTAAACATTTAATAATTAAATTGCAATATTATTTTTGAACTATCAATTAAATATATTTCCTATAAAATCATATGAAATGCAATTAAAAATCCCAAATATTAATTTAATTTTTAATCTCTTTTATATTCACCTTAATTTAAGCTATTAAGCTATATTGCTAGGTTAAATTCTAATAATAATCCAAATTCTAATGATTACTTATAAGATAATAATCCAAATTAGATAATGGAGATGAATCTTTAAAAATAAGAACAATGTAAAATATATATCACGCAGTTTCTAAAATTAAAATTTAGCATTAAAATTTACAATGATATTTCATTTGGTTTTTTGTAACCCATACAACAAAAATAAGAAATCAAAAACAAAAAATTGAAAAATGATTTGAGGTATTGTGGAAGAGAATGAGAGAAATAGAAGAGAATGCGAGAATAGGAAAATGTGAAAGTAAAAGAATGCTAATATGAGAGAATGAGAGAATGCTTATTTATATGATAAAATTGATGGAAGTTATAAAATAAAAAGTGAGTGCATAATTATAATTTATTGTGTTTGAATATAATTGAGTGGTGGAATATGATTAATGAATAATTTCTTTTATTTTCAGTTATAATTTTATTTTAATGTGTGAATTAAATGTATTGTGTTAATTGGGTCTTAAATATTGTTTAAGCAATTAGCATTAAATGAAAATCAACCAATAAGGAGAGAGTGAAAATGAATGGAAAAAGTCAATTATATATATATATATATATTAATGTGAATTATTTATGTGGCTGACTCATTTTTACACATTGATTGTTTAAAAGGAATATGAACATCTAATTCTCAAATAAACTTAATTTGTTTTGTTAAAACCAACATCTGTGAATTTAAATTTAAATATGAAAATTTTAAAAATAAATATGAATAGATTAGAAAGGCAAAAAATACAAAAGAAATATTATATTTTTATATAAATAAAACAAAAATTGAAAAAATGTTAAATATATATAATAACTTCTAAATTAAAATATAGAATCAAACTCTTACAACACATATGAGATATAACAACATTTGATATTGGTGGGAGATAAAGAGAGAATGATTACTTATAAGATGATAATCCAAATTAGATAATGGAGATGAATCTTTTAAAATAAGAACAATGTAAAATACAGATCATGCAGTTTCTAAAATTAAAATTTAGCATTAAAATTTACAATGATATTTTATTTGTTTTTTTGTAACCATACAACAAAAATAAGAAATCAAAAACAAAAGATTGAAAAATGATTTGAGGTATTGTGGAAGAGAATGAGAGAAATGGAAGAGAATGAGAGAATAGTGAGTGCATAATTTATAATTTATTGTGTTTGAATAGAATTGAGTGGTGGAATATGATTAATGCATAATTTATTTTATTTTCAGTTATAATTTTATTTTACTGTGTGAATTACATGTATTGTGTTAATTGGGTATTAAATATTATTTAAAGCAATTAAACAATTAAAAAATAAATAAAAAATAAAAAATTTAGAAAACATTAAATTAAAACCAACCAATAAGAAGAGACCAAAACCTTACTTTTATATATATGATTTATGTTGTGAGAATGAATAAATGATGTGAGCTACATAAAGTATAGTCTAATACATTTGCACATGATTAGTACATGGTCCCACATATAAACTAAAGTAATACAGTATAAGATGCTTTCGAACATGCATAGAAAGTTTTAATTGTTCTGTGGTGCAAGAAGGATTCGAGGTAGATTCTTCAGTTCCTCAACCCGTGGCAGATGATTACACCAAGGAACATGCATTAGATATATCAACTGATGATGCTCTTCGTGTTCTAAAACTCACTAGAAATGATGTGCGTCATTGTGATAAGCTGATTGATCGTCTTATGATTGTAAGATATGACTTTAGACAAGTGATGAGATTGTTAATAAATGGGGAGGACTTGCCTACGTTTATAGACGTTATGTTTGTTATGTTTGTGTTAATTAACCTAGATTTATGTTTGTCATGTTTGTTTTAATTAACCTCAGTGCTACTCAACTCGTAGTGTTATGTTAGTTTTAATTAGCTACATAAAGTGTTATGCTACTACTCTGGGTAATTTATCAATCTTTTTATTAATATTTTAAATGTGTGCTGGATCATGCATCTTGGAATCTTGTGGCAGTTCGCTTGACAATAATCTTTAGTATTTGGTCTATCTTCATGGGATATTTCAATTGACTTATTAAAAAACATAACAAATTGAAACCTTAAAATATTGTTGGACTTCAGTAGGGTATATATTAGACTTATTAGTAGGCCTGGGCATTCGGTAAGAACCGAGAAAACCGAACCGAGAAAACCGACTATTTCGGTTATTGGCACCGATTGTCAGAAGAGGCTTGAACCGATCGGTGAAATTATTTTGAGAATTCGGTTATCGATTCGGTTCGGTTCGGCAGCAGGTAACCGAACGGTTCTTCGGTTCTCCCCTAACTATCACCTGTCGTCGAAGCAGCCTCATGAACTAAGGTCAAGGAATGGAGGATGAGTTGGGATATTAAAGATCCGCCATAGACATAGCTCGAAGAAAGACGATGAACTAAAAAAAAAGAATAAACGAAACGCTAGGGCAACATGCGTTTAATAAATTTAGACTCTTTTGGACTTAAAATAAAATATATGTTAAATATAAAATGTGTTAAATTTTATGTGCAGGCCCATGTTTTTTGCAGCCCACGATCTGTTAGAATAGAAAACCCTAAATCAATAAATATTCTTTTTTTTTTTTTTTTTTCTCTCTCTCAGCCGCTGCTTCTTTTTCTACCTCTCTAAACTCTGATATTCTAGTGAATCTCCTTCTGTTACTGTTGCTTCTTATTCTACCTCTCTAAACTCTGATATTCTACTGAATCTCCTTTTGCTTCTGTTGCATCTTCTGTTTCTTTTATTAATCCTCACAACGAAGAGGAAAATTCAACGTCTCCCATCTTAGTACATGTAGTTTTCACCCCCAATTACTCTTTTTTCTATTTACGCATCTTATGTAGAGTTGCTTAAACTTTAGTAGGCTGTTATTACAATTTATTTAGGTTGTTCTATGTGGTTGCTTGGTAACAGGTAGCGGGATCGGCCGGCCATAACATGTCACCGTCGGAATATTCTTTCTAAATTTATTTTCGGTTAACCGAATAAACCGAAAAAAATCAAGAATCGGTTCACTTCGGAATAGATTTAAAAGCAGATAACCGAACCGAATAAACCGATTACCGAATAAACCGAACCGAATTTTTATTCGGTTTAATTCGGTAGAATTTTCAGAGAACCGAAAAATTGAAAAACCGAATAAACCGACCCGATAAAACCGATAAAACCGAACGCCCAGGGCTACTTATTAGTATATGATCAAGACATCCACTTGTTAATTCAGGTAGGGTATTATATGATCAAGATTCAAGACACCACTTGTTATATGATTTCAAGACACAAATATATAAAGAGTAAATGGGGCCAGTACAGAATAAAATTTCAACCATGAAAGAACACAAAAGCGACGACACACAATGCATATTTAGCTATTATCTCTCAAACTTCCATGTGCCTTTAATATAATAATAATAGTCCATTCAAACTTTTGATGTAGGATTTGGATTATATATTCCAACAATTTTCCTCTCAAACCAAAAAACATATGTGAGTTCTTAACATGTCTCTTTGAAATGATATATCTATCTCAAACTAATCCCACTTGAATCAATAATAATTCGGAAGCTCCCCAAGTTCTCTAGAAAAGTGGTTTGATGAATGAAATGAGATGTCTGACCTAAATATTTATTTTAATTTATATTTATGTTGTGAGAATAAGAAATTTCTTGTGAGCTACACAAAAAATAGTCCAATACATCTGTACATCATGAGTACATGGTCACACACATGTAAACTATTAATATATCAATAACTATAGAAATAGTTGGAATTCGGAATTTCAGGGGACGTGCACAAACAAAATTAAGTTATGTGATCAATATGCTAGTCACAAATTATTGTTTTGAATTTGATCCAATGTTTTTTTTTTCCAACATTAGTACCCACAATCAGTCTATAAAACAAAACCGCCAAAAAAAATTGTGAAATGCAAAGAATCCAATAGTTTACTACATTGAATTTTTCACCATTTAAATAAATGTAGAGAAAAAAAAAATACACATTTCTAAAGAGTAACGAATAACATACCGCTGGTCGGAAGAAATAAACGGATCAAATCGAAAGACAATAAATGATGTTTGTCACATAATTTATATTTAATTTTGCATGTCACCATGCAACTTCAGTTATTCATGTAGATATTTTATACAATATAATTTGTGTGGTCATATGTGAAAGTGAAACTATTCGTGTAGCTAAGAAGAATCATTTTTATTTTGTTTAAACCTGAATGTTATCCTCTTAATTATACAAATCATGAAATGTCTTTATATTGCTTCCACAATTTGAGAAGGAAAAAAAAAAGAACAAAATGACAGGCCCAAGTCCAAAAAGGCCCATCAGCCGAGAAATATATACAAACAAAAGTTTTGCGACATGATGAGAGTTTTTTTTAGGGTTGATGAGATTATTCTGAATTTTGGGGGTTTGTTAGATATAATAGATCTAGGGATTCTTCGTGTTGAGAACGAGGAGGAGGGGATGGCTGAGAAATACCCAAATGGAGTGATGGGTTCGTTCTACGTCGACATATACGAACTTGTGGAAGATCCTTCATCGGACCCAATCATCTCGTGGAACAAAGGCAACAACGGTTTCGTCATGTGTAGTCAGGAGGAGCGAATCCGCAGTAAGATTCTTATGCCATTCTATTGCGGCAAACTCTGCGAGTTTCTCTCCGAACTCAGCTATTACGGGTTTAGAAGAGTTAAGAAGAAGGCTGGGTCTGGGAAATTGGAATTCAGGAATGAAGATTTTGTGAGAGGCCAGCCTAAGCGTCTCAAGGACATGATGCTCAAAGCTTCTAGGAAGCGCAAGGCCAAATTCAGAGCTCAGCAAGCTACCAAAGATGCTGTGGATCGCCTCCAACTTCAAAGTTTACATGTTTGATATCTGAATCATCAATTCATCATCATCCTACTTGCTCCTGCTCCTTTTTTTTTTTTTTT
>NC_025696.1:13536899-13582984 GCF_000633955.1 Camelina sativa
CCCCCCCCCCCCCCCCAAGATTTATATGTTCACCACTTGTTTGTTTATCTACTTTCCCTATCCTAGCTATCAATGTTGTTCTACCTCTCTGAGAGCCAAATAATGCAAAGAGATTTATGTGTTCTATCTTCTTAGTCGTCCTCGTTTGAGAGTTTATGTCTTCTTAGTAAATGGGATCAGCAACTGCAGACACAGGGGTATTATCTCGGTTTTGATTATTCTTTGTTACTTTCTGACTTCCAGTTGCAGCTACTGTCAAGCTTTAGTTTCTGTCTGTGGGTTATATATTCTTGTGTGAATAGGTAAGTCCTAATATGGTCATCATGGCCCTTGCTAACAATAAATCTGATTTGTTAGATGCAAGGGAAGGAATGCAACTGCAGAGGTAAGCATATATCCTATATATATTCTCTCCTGACTTCTTTTTTTCATAGTCATGTTTGGATTTTGCTGTCAAGTTCCAAGTTGAGCAATGTGATACATAGGCCTAATTAGCTGATCCATCATGACGAACGTGTTAAGCTGCTATATATTGGATTTTGCTGTCAAGTTCAAAGTTGAGCAATGTGTTACATAGGCCTAATTAGCTGATCCATCATGACGAACGTGTTAAGCTTCTATATATTGGATTTCTCACTTGTCATGTTTTACAGGGACCAAGCCATTAGGTGATTTCTCTTTATTGCAAGTAAAATCACATTGTACCCCTTAACGACACACGACTAACCTGAAGAACCAAGCCACCTAAAAAGACACCACCCACTCAACAAATCATAGGATAGGCTTTTTTGTATAACTAGTTGGGTTTTCATCAAGCAGTACAGAGCACTTTTCTCTGACCAGCATTGGAGGATGATTTAGTTGTTTTTTAATAAGACGTTTCTTAGTTGTCATCAAGCAGTATAAAGCCAGCTTTTCATGATGATTTAGATATCTTCACTTATCCCACTTTTGATGTATCTTTGTTACTTTCTTATGTCAAAAGACTGATGTTTTCAAGTGTCTGTTAGTATCCTTGGTGTCTGTGTGTTAACGTTCAATTGCGGCTTGCAAGGACAGAAGGGAAAATTTCGCTCTACTTGATCCCTCGTGTGTAGAGCATCCGGTACATATGCATCCTCATTGCATTAATACACATAGGCTCTATATGTATCCTTAACGAGCCAAGGTTGTTAGCTCACAACCACAGTGATCAACAGTTCTGCCTAGCCTAGTAGTCCCGGCGTATCAAACTTGTTCTTGACTGGTACAGCAAGAAGGCTACCGAAAGTACAGGCAACAGATAACCCAACAAGAATGGTTCTCTCAAATAGGGCAGTGAGTTCAATCTTGTTCAAGTTAATATGTGTGGCACACCGTTGTAGTTGTTGGTTATAAAAGCTAAAAAAAACAAAAGGAACAAGCAATGTTTTACGGAAGCCCAAAAACAAATAAAAAGGCCCCATAGCCCAAGAAAAAAAAAAAAATAGGTCAACAGGATTACACTAGTGTATATACTATATATATATAAAATTAGACATTTTAGGGTTTGACAGTTGTGGGAAGCTCCTGAATCGACGGCAATGTCTTCATCAGATTCCTACATTCCAGGTGATGATTCATCAAATTCGCAACCTATTCCTTCTTGTGAAAGTGTAACCCCTCCACCAAATGTAGAAACATTGATGGTGACTTTGACTGAAGAGTCCGAAGCTTTTGCCAAGAAGCTTATTGAAGATGTGAAAGGATTTGTCAATAGCAGGGTAAGAAGAGTTCATCTTTAGTATACATATATGGTGTATTTCAGGTTTTCATATGATATATCTTTTTCTTTGTTTTTAGACTACATCTAGAGAGGAACTAAAGGCTATGATCAGATGCCTTAAGAGATGCATCCTGAATTTGAACTCGAGTTTGGAGGCAGAAGGATTAGCAGTTGATACCTCGGTGGTTCAACCTAAGGCCAACAACTTGGAAGGAAGACACATCGAGGAGTATAGAGACGACGCAAACGAGCTTTGGAGATTTCTGAAGAGTCATACACTGGAGAACTACTTAACTGCTTTGCATCCTCTTCCTACAACTGAAAGTAGCGAGGCCTTGCGAACTCTTCAAATCATCAGAACTGAGGTGCGTTATTGTGAAAATCTAATTGATCGAGTGATGTATGAAGGTTATAATTGCATAAATCTGGATGAGGAAGATGACGAGGAGGAGGAGGAGGAGGAGGAGGTAGATGATGATGATGATGATGATGATGATGAATGAGGAAGAGGAGCGGAGATGGCGAGATGCATAATCGAGTTATTATGTCTGTGTTAACTTAGATTAATGTTTAATTAACCTATATGTGGTTTTATGTCTGTGTTAACTTAGAGTTATGTTTTGTTTAAAACCTAAAATGTTTGTGTTCTCTATCTTGTTGTAAGACATGCAAATGTTATGTTATCTCCCACGGTTTTAGTCTACGTTTTTGTTTTTATTATAATAAACAAATCATGAGTATAGTATCTTTATCATGCATATCAATGGGATAGAGTGGACCACTGAAAATAACAGAAAGAAACTATAAAAGCATGATCTTGTGGGGTTGCTTGTGAATTTGATTCGTTTGACTTGGGTTTTTGGGTATCTAATAAGATATCATTGAAAAGAATTCTTCTATAACAAATAAATTAAGACTAGAGACCAACATTTTAAAACATGGAGAATCCTATCCACACACACTACACTAGGCTTCTTGATTTGTTACGAATTCAACAAAAACAAACCCCCGCATCGCATATTGCCCCGATATTTCCTCATTGCCTTAAGAAGACAATGACAGGCCCAAACCCAATAAAGGCCCATCAGCCGATAAATCATATATAACTAAAAAGTTGTCGACATTATGAGAGTTTGTTTAGGGTTGACGATATATTCTTTCGGGATGGCTGAAAAATACCCAAATGGATTGATGGGTTCCTTCTACGTCAAGATATACGAACTTGTGGAAGATCCTTCGTCGGATCCATTAATCTCTTGGAGCAAACGCAGCAACGGTTTCGTCATGTGTAGTCAGGAGGAGCGAATCCGCAGTAAGATTCTCTTGGCGAACTCTGTGAGTTTCTCTCTGAGCTTAGCTATTACGGGTTTAGAAGAGTCAAGAAGAAGGCTGGTTCTGGGGTATTGGAATTCAGAAATGAAGATTTTGTTAAAGGCCAGCCTGAGCGTCTCAAGGACATGATGCTCAAAGCTTCTAGGAAGCGCAGGGCCAAATTCAGAGCTCAGCAAGCTGCCAAAGATGCTGTGGATCGCCTTCAACTTCAAAGTTTACATATTTGATCATCGTACTACTCGTTGTTTTATCTCTCTGAATTTATATGTGTCACGTTTCCAGTCTTGTGAACTGATTCGCTTAAGAAGATTTCTTCTATAATTAAACTCTGTGTTGAAAGAAGTATATTAAGACTAGAGAGCAAAATTTTAAACCCATGGAGAACAATCACAGTAAGCGACTCATATAATAACACCAAACTATAGAGGAAGAGTCTCCTACTCAGCTATTCTCTCAAACTTCATGCTGCTTTCATCAACAACTTTAATGCTTTTTCTTCTCTTTGCATTACCGTTGTCTTGGTCCATCTTGGCAGCAGAACGCTTTCTGATCGCTTCCATGCTATTGTCATCTTCGGCCCACTCGAGCACCTGAAAAGAAGGGCAGAGATAGATGAGTCGAGATCGGATCCCAAGGATGCCAAATGAACAAACAGGCTTCAGAGATGAGACAAGAGTACAACACAAGACTTACCAAATGGCGTCCGTAGAAATGGGTGCTGGCCAATGCTCTTTTAGCATTTGAGGCTTCTTGCTTTGTCACGAATTCAACAAAAGCAAAACCAGCATATTGCCCCATATTCCTCTTTGGAAGCCTCAGACTCTTTATCTGCATAAACATGAATCAGGAATATTGTTAGATTCTTCTGAAAAAAATATTATCCAAATCCAACTTGTTTGCACATAATTTCTATATCGTTCCAATACGAGAGAGCTAATGTTTCATCCCCTTGTAGTTTCTCTAACAAAAAGACCAAAACTTCAGCGACTGTACGAGAGAATGGCAGTATGTGTTCATGGTTTGTAAAATAGAACTAATAAGCTGTCCCCATAACATTATTCTATATCCTGAGATAAGTGTGTACCTGTCCAAATGGACTGAAGAGCTGTTTTAGTTCATTCTTGGTTGCCTCAAAAGCTACATTTTTCACATGTAACTTTGTTGAAGTTTTGTCCTTGCCTGAATCTTTTCCAACCTTGTCACTCCGCTTGTTTTCGCAGAATTTCAGGATCAAAGCATGCCCATCCAGAACAGTCCCCTGCCAAAGAAGAAAGTGTCACTGTACTTCATCTACTCCATTCAACTTTTAAGTTTCAAAGAGACTTAATTATTATATACCTGTAGATCTCTGTAGACACTGGTGGCTGTCTCTACAGAGTCGAATTCTACAAAACCATAACCGCGTGAAAGAGTCTTCCCATTCTTTACATGCTTTATAATCTGCTTATCATGGAAAATAAAAGATTAGACTCACAATTGTGTACACATCATGTGTCAGTAACGAACAGCAACTTACCTTGGCACTCAGAATCTTTCCCTGCTTCACCAGTTTAGTCAAATGCTTCTTTAAACTCTCATCAGTTGTCTTGAAGCTCAGATTCTTAACATGAAGGACATTTGACTGAAAATATAATGCATTATTTAAAGGAAATGTTACGAACAGACCAATTTAAAAGATAGAACTATATTTGTCTACAAAATTGATCAGAAAACAGATATATAGATAAAGCCGATAAACATAATTATATAGTACCTCACCTGAAACTTACAAGATAGTACTAAACCCGTATATAGCGCCACAAGGTAAAATCTAATTTAGTTTCCTAAGCTAATCAAGATTTTCTCAATTACCTATCAGTTCGGCTAGCTCATATCCACTCCAAAAAAAACATATGATTTCATAACGGTTCACATCTATCATAACTGGACATACCTCAGTTACATCTGGATCGATTTCAACCTGCTGCTCCAAGTTGACTCTTCTCACATCATTTTCTCCAACATCATCACTCTTCTTTTCATTGTTATCAGACTCAAGAATATTTGCAGGAGCCCACTCCAGATACAAGGGGCCATCTCTGTAACAATAGGAAAAATATGATGAAGCAGTTTGGTTTTGACTAGCATAATCATTTATCCCCAAGAAGCGCACTTTGGGGAAAGCCTAACGGATTTTAAACATTTTATACAGAAGTTGTTCTTCCACTCTTGGTTTAATAAACATTAAAGTTAATTTTAAAGCTTACATGTAACGCTTGTATGCCATTCCCTTAATAGCTGCACGTGCCTCAGCCGGCTCAAGGAAAACAACCTGAAGGTCATGTGAGTAAGAGCAGGTTAGAGAGCAATTAACAATCTGTCCAATATATTGAAGTAGCACACGTGGAAAGAAAAATACCAAGGCCATCGTCTTCGTCGGAGGGAGGACAATTTTGTCTAGACTTCCAAATTTTCCAAACATTTGAGCCAGTTCCTTTTCAGTGGAAGCAAACGGCAAATTCTTTACTAAGAGGATATGTTTGCTTCGGCTCTTCTCATCACCATTCCCTTTAGCAAATTCTTCCAAAGAGGTAACATTTACTCCAGCTTTAGCAAAGGCTTCTTTGGTATCCGCAATCACTTTTGTTTCTCCCAAAGCAAGGCGCACAGCAGGATCTTCAGCTTCACGGTCAAGTAACTCACTTTTGCTTACACCATACACCCTGACTATATTTTCTAGAATCTACAACACAAAAGGGAAAAGGAAAAAAAAACCATAAAGCAACTAAAAGCTAGATTTAATAAACATTAACGGATGCATTCTTTAAACAAGAAAAACGTACAGTATCGGGTCGCATGAATAAACTATTCCAAGCTTTTGTATTTCCACCAGCTTCCGATGCCTTTCTTTGTTCCTCTCTCTTTTGCTTGAATGTTTTTGGCAGGTTAGAAGTGTCATTCCTGTTGAGAAGGGTCATGTTAAACAACTAATGAAAAATCTGGTTCACAAAAATAATACAAGTTGAAAGACCGAAACTTAGAAAGGGTAGGCCACTGACACTTGTTTATCAGACGTTTCACGGTGCTTGGCTGGCAAAATATGCAACAACCGGCCCTGGAAAATTGAGTTATCTAATTCCTCCATTGCCCTGCATCACCATCAAATGTTTTAAAACCTGAACTAACAGCTAGAGATCAACATAAGGCTACTTCTTGAAAAGCAATTACTCCGACCTCAAAAGGTAACCAACAGCAACAAAATCAACATAAGGCTACTTCTTGGAAAGCAATTACTCAGACCTCAAGGGGTAACCAACAGCAAAAATCAGCATAAGGCTACTTTTTGACATGAATAATACCTTGCCGCACATTCCGGAATCGGGTAAAGGATGTAGGCAATTCCTTTGGACCTTTTCGTCTCCTTGTCAAGAACAAGATGGACTTCTGATATCTCACCAAATTCGCTAAAATGTTCCATAAGCTCTTCTTCTCTATTGCATGAGATTATTGACAAGAATCAAAGATGTATAAGATTAATAACAGATAAGATAAACAGAAATCAGGGTATATAAAAACAGCAGAAGATGAACAAGACAATCCCGTACGTTGCAGTGTAAGGCAGGTTACGGACGAAAAGGCGACCAGTGTCAAGAACATCATCACTGTCAGCTTTAAATTCTTGAGCCCCCTTGCCATCAGCTTCTACTTCCATGGCATCGCCATCATCATCTTTATCAACTCCATCAGCTTCAAAATCTCCATCAATAGGAAAATTACGAATATCAGCATCATGACCATCTTCATCATCTTTACCATCATCATTCCCCACAAGATCATCATCATCATCATCTTCATCTTCATCTTCACTACTATCAGTTTCACTATCACTGTCCGAATCCGACAGATTTTTCTTAATCCTACTCTTGAAGTAATCCATATCAGAAACATCATCAGTGGGAGCTACAGCTTTGCTCTCTTGAGCCTTTTCAGTATCAGATGATCTTTTAACTTTCTTAGGCTTAGCACTATTGGAAACCGTTGGCTCATCGGCTTTCTTCACCAAGACCTTCTCTTTAACGGTTTGTTCAGGGGCAGGAGGAATGGACACGTCATTGGACCAGATTTTCGACTTACCCCTCTGATGAACCTCAAGAAATTCCTGGAACTCAGGATCATGAACCTCTGGTTTCCTCTGTTTGCCTCCTTTAGCATTACCACTTTTTAAAAGTTCACTAGACGATTTTTCATTATCCTCATTAATTTTCTCTTCTTTCTTACGAGAAATACGACTCCATGGACGAGGAGCGTTCTCATCTCCGACTTTATGGGCAATCTATAAAAGCCAAAAGGAGAATGAATCTAAATTACAGATTCTCAAACTAGTACACACAGGTGAAAACAGAGCGTCAAGTACAAACCTCAACAAATATACGAGAAGTGTCAAGAAAAGACTTGTTGAAATACTTAATAGCTTCTTGAGCTTCTTCAGCACTACGATATCCAATAAAAGCAAATTGTCTACTCTTACCATCACTGCAAACCAAAAAAAAACAAAACAAAAAACAGAGAGTGATTCAAATTAAACCAATCAATAAAGGCACGAAATTTAGTTGTGAGAAGGCTCGAATTTGGATATAGTAGTAGTAGTAGTAAGTAAGTAAGTAATACATGGAACGCATCAATTTGGCATCAGTGATTTCTCCTTTCTGTGAAAAGACATCTCGAAGTTGATCCTCTTTCACATGTTTGGGCAAATTCTTAACGCATATCCTCGACCTGGATTTTTTTTACAAAGATAGCAAAAAATTTGATTGGTTTCAACAAATCCTTAGCTTAAATCCAAAAGAAAGAAGAGTTTATTTGGCAAACCCAATACTTACATTATTTGGTTTTGAAAGAGCTTGTTCTTGCACTTGTAGAATTGAAGTTGGATTCCGAAACTAATATGATTCTAAGAGAAGAAAAAGATGACCTTCTTTTGTTGTTGTTGTTCTAATTGAAATGTTTGCAAGAGTGTCGGAACGATATATATGATAGCGATTTTAATCTGCCGCCGACGACTAGAGAGAGCAACGCGAAGAAGAAGAAGACGAGAGAGGGTTTTTAGGTCTTTTGTTGTTCCTTCTTTAGGTCGGCTTTAGATAATGAATCAACCGAACCAAATTCAGATTTTGAGTAACTTAACCAGTACATAAAATTTGATTATTCAAAACTAGCAATTTACTTACATTTGTTTTGATTTTCTTACAGGTCTGTTTTGATTATACTAATCGGCTCTTAATTTGACAAAAATCCGCCTGAGTTTGTAGCTAACCGGAATGGTCACGAAGCTAACCGATACATTCTAAAACCAATAATGACAAACTGACAATCGGAAGTTGTAAAGAGATGGACTTTAATCTTAATATAAAACAAAAGTTACAAAATCACCTCGTTCCCTAATGTACATTGACAAATCAGTTGACCACTCTGTTTCCTAATGTTATCAAAACAAATCAAGTATTGACTTGGCTCTAAATAACTTCTGTCAAAAATTCTCGTCTTCCCTACATTATACAAAGGGAATGCCAACAATAGAGTTCCTTATATAGCCTATGGGATGGTCTCTCACGGATGGAAACCCGATTTAGTTTCTCAACTGTTGGATACAAGTGCCAAGAAACAGAAAAAAAGAAGATATAACCAACATCGTAAATACAATGAGCTTGTTTCGCACCATGGTTGGGATTCAAAGTTGCCAAATATCTCTTGTAGAGACCCATGAGAAAGTAAAAACCAAAGAGAGATCTTTTTTACCTCTCTTGGGAGTGTCTTCTTGGCTATATTGGTCACCATGACTATGACTACTTCCTCCTCAGTTTGTCTTGTGACTTTCTTCAACATTCTCACTGTTATTGTGTCGCCTCTTTCCTTCTCCTAACTGTTTTTCACAAGGGCTTCCCATTTTTCTCTTACGGCTAGGCATTGTTGAAGAAACATCATCTACCATTTCACCTTCCTCAGTATTTCCCCCCACCAAGTGCTTTCCATCAAGAATCTCGCCATGTTCTGTACCCATGTGATTGATTTCCGAGCTCTTGTTTTGTATATCTTTGTCATCCTCAACAGCTAATTCCACGTCTTCCAGTTCTCTTTCGATCAAATCATCCTCATCTACCAAATCCTTTTTCCTCGTCCTCTCACCTTGGAACTTCTTAGCCTCTAGTTTAGCCTTCACCGTATCTCTAAGCAATTTTAAGTCTTTTGGGGACTGGCTGACCGGGGCATCACCTGTATCAACAACTCTAGATTTATCATCTTTTGGAAGCTGTGCACCTGCTGCTTTCTCTGTTTTTTCCTTCCCAGGTGCCTCAACTCCCGACCTAGACTTATGGGCTGGATGATTCTCCGTATGCAGGCTATCTTTCGTTTCTGTATCTCTTTCCCCCTTCTGCTCGGTAATGACACTACCTGCCTCACCACTCCCATTATCATTGTTCCGGTTTTGTGTAGCTTTTGACAAACCCCCGTGATTATCAGAATTTGAATGTTCATGAGTTGAACGTGCTGATATTGGCCTAGACCCACCATTATGAGCTGAGCCTCCACCTACACTACTTTCGACTTCGCTTCCTTGAGATGCAGGAACACGGTTTTGCTCATACAGCTCAAGCATTTGGTTGCTAACGTCTGCAGTATACAAAAGGCAGTAGAACTTTAGCATCAGATCCAAAATAACGAATAGAATTCAAACAGAAAAAGTGGATGATAAAGATAGTTCTCTCACCCTCCAGTTGTCGAGGTGTGACGTCAAATTCTTGCCACCAAACCTTCTCTCCATCTGATGGTAATTTCACTTTAAGGAACTTCGCAGCAAGAAAAATTGCTCCCGCCGCAATGTGGTGAGGCTTAAATTGCAGGCAGAGTGACGTCCGCAGACTGCAAGCATCTTTTTATTGTATGAAGACGAAAATACAAGGCAGATAGATCTATCTGAAGCTTTTCAAGGAAACAGACTTTTAACGTACCCATCGTTAACAAAATTCCATGCAACTTGGGCCAGAGCATTCTGTGCGACCTTAAATTTCTTTATCGCTTCTACAAGAGGTTTATAAGGATGATGAACATTGAAGTCAAACCCCAGCGTAGAAAGCACAATCTTTTCTCCACTAAGTATAAGCTCTTTTTGTTGCTCATATACTTCCTGCAATAGCGTAATAAGTTCAGTACAAAGAAGAGAAATAACATAGAACGCGATCAGAACAGATGAGAGATCCAAAAAAATCGACAGTTAGCTTAGGAGGATTGATAACAAACAAGCACAATCCTGAGGTTCGTGCCAAATTAATGTCATAGTGAAATAAAATATGCAAAGAAAAAAGTGCAAATTCACTTATGCTAACTAAACAGGAAGCAGAGTAGAGAAGGTTTAGTAGTATTCGAACCTTTTGCTTGATCTTCTGTGCAGTAGTAGGATCCTTCTTGTGTATTATCTCATAGGAGACAACAATAACATCTTTTAACGGCCTTGGAGTTTCTTCGACTTTTCCAGCAAGGAACATGCAGACTGTAGCAATCGTCTGGGCGTGGAGGGAGGAAACATGGAAAAAGGAATCAGTAATAATCTTAATACTGTTCTGCTCTAGTCTCTAGAAGGATAAATATGTACAAAGAACTAGATACATTGATACCAAATAGACTAAGAGAACGCTTAAAATATATCATGGCAAACATCTTCACAAGAAGTCATGTGTAAATTCATCTACTGCATCAGCTAGTTTGCCTTCTATATATACAAAGGAAAATGGCAGATAGATGGAGACAATGAGTGTAAACAGACACCAAGGACAAGGAACTATTTCAACGCCACAAAATAAATGCAAAGAGACCGGCAGACTGGCTCGAACAACAAAGAGTACGCCCATGTCTATAACTACATCAATGTGCAAAGAAATTATACTCACCCTTCTGTCATTCCTAGCATGTGACTGGCGAATGAAGAATCGATGGCAGAATATTATTGCTGTAGCTATTGTAACCTGCGGACTGTATTAAAAAAAAAAATATATTAGCTGCTTTCATTGAGAGCCAAAAGTGAAAGCTATCAATGCAGATGAAACCATGTCAATATGAAGACAATTCATACCGAGTACTGTATTCACCACTATATACTAATTTTTGCAAAGCCATTGAAGGACTATTGGGAAATGTAACCCAAGTAAACTCACCAGTTTCACCATTTTGTTGTAAATAGCTTAGACTAGATTATTCATAACCTAATTGACTTATACAACATCAAATTCTATATCGTTTCAAAATTTTGTTCCTAGAAAACCTACATGTAAAGTGATCACTATAATCTGTAAGAAATAGAGGTAATGATAATGGTTGGAGGATCTATCATGTCCCAGACAAAGCTAACAAGACGTAATCAAATCGAAAAAAGCACCAACATCTAGATATATAACCCAAGATGAACCCATCAGTTTCACCTTTTTGTTGCCAATAACTTTGACTAGATTATTGATGCCCTAAATGACCTTTATGACATCAAGTTCTATAAATTTCAGAATTCGATTATACATTATCTACATGTAAGGGGATCACTATAATACAATAAGCAAAATAGAGGCAGTTATCATGGTTGGAGAAACTATCATGTCCTAGACCAAGCTCGCAAGAAGTAATCAAATGGAAAACGCAACGAATAAAGCTGAAATATATAGGTCAAAATATAATACTTACACTTTCAGTCGCATGCCTAAGTCCTGCAGAAATGTACAGTATGACTTGCGGAGGTATGTTTCCTTCTTTAAGTCAATACTATCCAACCTCGACGGAGAGTTTTCTTCTATTTCTTTTCTTCCAAAATACCAACGGGAAACCTCGTCCTGCTTCTCATTAGAATTCTTGGAGTAAGCTGAAATGCCACTCTCCCCATATGAACAATCCCCAGCTAATACTCCAGCCATAGCTATCTTTCCAAACCAGGTCTAGTAAAAAAACCAGAACCAATGAAACAAATGAATGTACAAAACAAATGAAAGGGTACAAATCTAAGAGTTGTAACTAATTTTGCTAAGCTAAATCCATGAGCTGAGATTTATACCTGGTCACGTTGTGTTCCCAGCAACTAAAGTTTGATACTAGCAAAGAGGATCTTAAAAAATGTAAGCTCTTTAGGGAATCTGAAAGAACAGGGAATCATTAACATAAGTCAATGAAGAATACTTAGAATAAATGGCATTAAAGGAAACACATTCACATACTCTAAATGAGAGCAAAGACAACACAATGACATGAATCATGAATAAGAAAAAAAAAAACTCATTTGGCAGGAAAATAGTGTGACTTTAAGAATCATGTAAACGACCCTGTTCCTAACTAAACCCACGCATCCAGCAAAAACGAAAAAAAACATTGAAATCGAAATTTTCAATCGCCATAGAGATAAATTGGAGATAATCAAAGCCAATTCTACAGGAAAATTTGAACTGAGAGATGCAAAAGTTTGTGAATCCGTCACAAACGAACGAGAAAACGTAGAGCAGATCTGAAAGATGCAAAAGTTCGTGAATATCACCAAACCCGAAAAAAATACACAAATTACAAGCGAAAAGATGGAAAAATCGAGAAACCCAAACGGAAAACAAAAACCCAATCGGAAACAGATGACAAAATCGATAACTACGCACCAGATTATGGCTTCTTCGACGGCGAATTGAAGCTAAACGCGTAGAACAGCTGCGTTCGTCGAACCCTAACCCTAGAAACGCGAGAAAGGAAAGAACCAAAAAAAAAGGAAGAAAGGGGAAAAAAATTGGGATTTTTAACGAATATTCCGATTTACCAGTGATATATGACCCCAAGAAGGAGACTAAATCTTATCTTTTAATTATTTTGGGGCAAAAGTGAAAACTTTTAAGAATGAAGGGACGAGAAAAGGGAAATATTTCGTCCAAAAATTGGAAACGTGACAAATTTAAGTGAACCAATTCCGGTCTAATTCGTTCGTAAACCGTAGAGAATTCGAACTAAACCAATTCATACATAGCACATTTTTAACTACAAAAAACAAAAAGGGGTTATGACATTTCATAGATTCAACATTGAAGATGACAAGGAGGAAGAACTGACTTTGTTCCACTGTACGTTTTCCTTGTCTAGATGCAAACTATTACTCTAATCATAAATAAAAAAAAAGCAGTGATTGTTAAACTTGTAAATGTCATACAGTTCTTACTTCACACCTTGATACCACTACTTGCCTCTGCATAGTCATCTGTCCTAAGCTTCTTAAAAACCCTCTCTTCTACTTCAGAATTTGAAATTCCTCTTGTAGCTTCTTCTGGCTCCCTAACCTCTCTTTTCCCTCTTTCTTCTGCTTGATTTGCCACATTTCCGCTGTTGAAACTACCCATTGTTGATATAGAAGAGTCTTTCCTACTAGAAGAAGCACCATTTGTGTTTTTGTTTGTTGCTTGCTGTGCTTCCTCTTTCTCGGTTGGTGTTTTCTCTTTCTCAGTTGCCTTAAAAGTGCCACGGCAATTTCGACAAAGCACGGACTTGTTAAGGAAAAAAACCCTCACATACTCATATTCTGCCCTGCATTTGTTGCACATTGTCCAAAAGGTACTGACTTTTGAAGTGGGCTTATTGCTTCTCGATCTACCACTAGAACTTGGCTGGTTTGGTGGTTGTTTCGGCTGGTTTGGTGATTGCCTCGGCTGGTTTGGTGGTTGCTTCGGCTGATTTGGTGGTTCTTTCTGCTGGTTTGGTGGCTGTTTCTGCTGCTTTGGTGGCGGTTTAGGCTGATTTGGTGGCTGTTTAGGCTGGTTTGGTGGCTGTTTAGGCTGATTTGGTGGTTTCTTTGGTGGCTGTTTCTGCTTCCGACTCCTTTTTGGTTTAACTTCGTTCAGCTTCCTTTTCTGATCATAAGCAATTCTCTTAACCTTATCAGATAATAGACACCAAGCAGCCAAAACAAGTTTAAACGCACCCTCTGCGCCTTCACACTTGTTCTTGTCAGGATGAAGCAAAAGAGCTAGCCTCTTATATTGTTTCTTCACTACTTCTTCATCAGCCAATGGATCAACACCAAGAATTCCATACCAATCAAGGTCTCCTCCAATGATTTTGTTTCCTGCCGAGATATAAACATCGATCAACATCATAACTTGTTTCAACCCGTCAAGCTTTGGATACAAATTCTGAGCCTTGTTTGCTAGTTTCTTCGCCCCGTTGTAATCATTCTCCGCAATTTTCCTCTTGGCAATATCCATTGCTTTTATAGCTTCCACCTTGTTGCATTCCATGTCTTTTTGTTCTTCAAACGATTGAGTACCTTGTCTCTACGGGAAAACCAATCGGAGAAGACAAAAGCAAAAGGATTCAGAAGAGTATAACACAGAAGCAAAACCGTAAAAATGCAAAATCCAATAAAAAGAAGCAAGTCTTAGCCATAATCAATCACTAAGTTAAAAGCCATTTGTCTCTAAAGCCGCAAGATTATCAAAATCACAAACAAGTCAGCAACAATATGGTTGGATATAAAGTTACAAACAGAGAAAAAAGGATACACAAAACCCATAAAAAGAAGAATCTCGTGTAAACTAGTAACTAACATCTTAATTCAACTAGGCAAAACCATACATGCAAATCACCAATTGAATAAGAAACAATTTACTGTATCTCAATCTACAAAACATCACACTACTTACAAACAGATTGCCAGAAATCAAAATGAATATACCAGTATTAGGGGATACACACAAAAGAAAACCCAAAAAAAAAAGATCTTTGGGATTATCGTGCAAAGCCAAAATCAACATACCAAATAAGTAAAAGTCGGATTTTGATGGAGACCCACTTATTAACCCATCCACATTCGCGATTCAGTATCAGTAATAGTATCACAATACCCTAAAACGATGGAGGCGACGAAATCTGAAATACGAAGAGACCACCGTTGTGTCTGCGTGTGACGAAGAGTAATTTATGACCCGACGAAGCCAGGAAATGATTTAGTTTCCGGTTCATAGAAAAAGAACTGGGTCAAAATTAAAACATTTTAGAAATACAATGACGGACAAAAAAAAGTATTGGTTTTTTCCCTCTCTCCCTTTCCCGCGCATTCTCCAAGTTCTTCCATGAAAATTACAATTCATCACTTTACACAAGATTGGTGATTTATTATTAAGCAACGATCGATCAACAATGCTAAAGTAAAACCTTGTGTTGCAAAATGCTAAAACACGAAATGTAATCCCTTATATATATATGCAATGTAAACAACAATTTTTCCTTATCATTCTTATTTTAATTTCTTACATCACTTACTAAAACTACAGGTTTTGCAATATTATTCACCACTACTTTTTGTAGCTTTTTGATCTAAATGACTTGTATTTTTTTTACACATATCACTCTTATCTTCTCTTATTCAATTAAATCTTGGATCATGGTTTCACACGGTTGTATTGTATCTATACCATACTACTACTAATAGTACCATATCAAGCAAGTATCTTGGGATTTTGTCTTGGTATAAGGGATCTTCTAGACTCAATCCATCAGGGCTGCTTGATATGCATTCAATTCTAATGAGTCCCCCTTGCCAATATTTTTTGTTTTCAAAAGGTTTCTACTTTTGATCCTATTGGCTTTACCAGTGTTTGCGAGTAAACAGCTACCTGATAGTATGAGTTATTTCGAATTCTTAAAAAAGACCATAAACAATAGAAAACGTCTTTGTGTATTCTAGTACTAAGATTAACTCCATTCTACAGATTAAGAGAATAAGCTGAATTAAGAATTAAGAAAAAGAAAATGAACAAATACTAGTTACATGATTTCTAGAGATACTTTGATTAGTTACCTTCATCTGACTATTCTAGATTACAGAAAAAGGTTCCATATAACAAACAGGATTTTAAAACTTGTAAATGTGATTGTAGTCTTAGTTCTTATCTCACATCTGTCATCGGCTTCTGAAAAGCCTCTGAGCTTCATAAGTAGAGTTGGGGTCTCTTGTTGCCATCAGCTTCTTGAAAAGCCACTCTGCTTCAAAAGTAGAGTACGCATTCCCTGTTTTAATCGGCTTCTTGAATAGCCTCTCTTCTTCAAAAGTAGAGTTTGCGTTTCCTCTCTTGAATGGCCTCTCTGCTTCAAAAGTAGAGTTTGCGTTTCCTCCTTTTGAAAAGACTCTCTGCTTCAAAAGTTGCATTCCCTGTGTTCATCGGCCTCTTGAAAAGCCTCTCTGCTTCACAAGTAGTGGACTTTATTTCCTCCAAAATCTTAGAAAGTCCCTCTTCAACAGAATCAGCAATCTTAGAAAGTCTCTCTACAGCATCAGAAATCTTAGAAAGTCTCTCTACATCAGCAGCATCAGCAGCAGCAGAAGCAGCATAAGCAGCAGAAGCAGCATCAATGTCTTTCTTTAGTTCCTCAAAAGATCTATTAAATTTTTCTTGTGCATCCTTCTGTTTCTGTGAAGACTCAGGCTGACACTCAGGCTCGCGTGGCTTCGGTGTTTTCTGTTTCTGCGAAGACTCAGGCTGACACTCAGGCTCGCGTGGCTTCGGTGTTTTCTGTTTCTGCGAAGACTTAGGCTGACGCTCAGGCTCGCGTGGCTTCGGTGTTTTCTGTTTCTGCGAAGACTCAGGCTGACGCTCAGGCTCGCGTGGCTTCGGTGGCTTCTGTTTCTGCGAAGACGCAGGCTGACGCTCCGCCTTGTTTACGAATTTCTTAGCCCCATCGTAATCATTCGCTGAGATTTTCCTCTCGGCGATATCAATCGCTCTTCTAGCTTCGTCCTTGTTACACTCCATGACTGAGTTTTCTTACTCAAATTCAGAGAATCGTTTGCAAGTAACAAAACCCTAGTTTATTATTTTGGAAATTGTTATCTTTACAAGTTACAACAAGCGAGAGCGGTCGTGGTATACAAACTAGGGCAAGTCCAGCGTATATATAGATTACGCGACGGCGTTTTCCCTTTTTCACAATGTTGGAAAATTGATGGATTGGAAAAAGGAAATTTTCTTATTTTGGTGTGGGGTAAAATAGGAATTATTAGACCATCATTGGTGGGGAGTATTCTCTAAGTTAGTCTCATATTAATTAATTATATAATTAATACTAACTTAATTAAAGCAACCCTAAGAGAACTTAAGCAAAATCACTCTATTACTAGAGAACCCCAAAAAAGAGTTGCTCAAGCATTTAAATAATAATTTTTTAATTTGTGTTTATTAATTATCAAACTTCAATAATCTAAACTGACAAAACAATTATTTAAATTTTTTATATTACATAAAACTTTGGAATATTAAACATATTTTACAAACTTTGGAATATTAACAAAATTCTGGAAACAATTATTTCAATTACTTATATTACATAAAAAATGAAACAAAAATATTTTACAAAATTTGGAAATATAAAACATATTTTACAAAATCAAAAAACAAATACAACATAAGTGATCATTACTTGTTGAGTCGAAATTTGGACAACAATCTTGAAACCAAAGCCTATCAATTACTTGATGAGTCGAAATTTGAGAAAAACATCTCATAAGATGAAATTTGAGAAAAACTTCTGCACCTAGAATTAAGAAAACACAGGTTATCAAGATGAGTATACCAAAACACAGGTTTAGATGTAGTTATTGCCACAAAAGACAAAACTAAAGGCATAGACTGATTTTGACCATTACACATGTTACAAACAACCCCATATACCCACACTGAGAAAAAATCTCATACCACACCTTGAAATCATATATACCATTATAAAGAACATATTACAAAGATGAGAAAGACATCCTTGTCCATGTGACTTGGTCTTTAAACTCATAACCTGGATACACGACCTATGTGTAACTTGTTTGATAGACCTATGTGATTCCCATTATTCAGAACATATGCTTTAGAGCAGCAACAAAAAGATACAGGACTATTTTCTACTTTAAACAAAACTAGAACTACCAAATAGACAACATGACCTTCTTCGTTACAACTAACTACACACAATAAGGCTGAAAGATCTGAGCTTTTTCATAAACATTGCCAATTCACATATCTAGCAAAGGAGGACAAGAACTTATCCAATACTGGTGAAATAACAAAGCAATAACAAAGCAGTATATGACTTCTACTTAGGATATGATCAAGATGCATGACCAACTGTCTAAGGAAGAAACGCTTACAGGATGGGTAGCTCCCACAGAATGCTTCATTGCTTCACCAGTAGCCTTGTTTACAAGAGCAAAACAAGGATGACCGTCTGCATCCTTCACCCGAGTGCTGTACTTCTCATCTTTGTACCAGTGATGCGCATTCGTAAAGGAAGCAACTATCAAATATATAAATTGAAACTCTTCCAAGAACCAATCGCTAAGAAATACAAATAAACTATAATATCATCAGCAAGCTTGAAAATGCTCAATCAATGGAAAATATCCAGATCAATAATAGCCTATACAAGCCGTGAAAACATGAACATCACAATAGGATCTGACAACCTAAACAACAAAACTAAATTATAGAGTAACAGAGAACATAACAACTTGTAATCCTCTTTCTTCATCTTATATGGTAGACAACAAGATTCAATCTTTTAACTCATTACAAACACATGGAGCCAAGTGGTTAAGTAAATTGGATCGTGGTGTGAGTGAGAGAGATGATTAGACATACCAGTGTGGCTCTCTAGCGTCAAATCAGGCGGCGGATGAGCTCCGTAACGGTGGTGATCCGGCGGGTAGGGTTCATTGGAAGAGTGATGACCGACATGGCTCACATGACAAAACGGAGGCGGCGGTTGTGGTAGAGCATCGGGGAAATTGTTGCCCGGCGGTGGTCCCCCAAATTTTTGACGACCTTCATAGCCGTCGTCGCGTTGGTGGTGGTGGTGGTGGTGGTGGTGTTCCATTGATTTTTTCCGATTTCAGAACAATCGCTTGTTCTCTCGCCGCTTCATTCGACAGAGAAGAGAGAGAGAAAGTCGGGAAGAAAGAAAAGAAAATGGCGAAGAAAAAAAATTTTCCCTTTTATATTTACGAGCCAACCAATGAAAAAACGCCATGTAACCTTCCCACAGCAACGATTCTCTCTTATTTGGACCATTAATGGATTTTTTATTCAGTAATTGGGGCCCAATTACAAGAGTAATCTATAGAGAATCTCCCACTAATGATGCTCTTAGTCTTTGTTGTTGACATGTGTCTTAACTCTTCAATGATGCAATGTTGGGCCAGATGGACTTTCTAAACCGCCGTATGTTTTTTTGGGCTTTTGCTCAGTTGTCATGTGTAATGTTTATATATATCAATAAAATATTTTCACTTGTGGAAAAAAGAAAGAATGAAATATTAGCTCTGTTACTTTGTAATTATTGATTTCATAATCCATTTATTTAAGTAGTGGTAGATATATGATATTCTTTAATATTTTTTTACCTGATTTTTACTAGTAAATATTGATTTGAGATGTAGAACTTAAAAGAGTCAAAAGACTCAAAATAATAATATATCAGTTGTAAACCTGTGGTGATAGTTCACTCTGAAAAAATGGAGTAAAACAGTTGTCAAAACACACAACTTATATAGTATACAATATTGAGTATACACAAGTATTTTTAATACTAACAAGATACAAATAAGGATTCCAAGTCATGAAAACCTGATTTCCTTGAATCAAAAATATCTACAACAAATGGACACTATACATATTGTCATATTGACAACGGAAGGAAAACTTGTTTTTGTCTAAAGATGGAAAAGATGACCATAACATGTCATAAAGCACCCATGAAAGGCTAAAAAGCAGAACTCTGCAGCTTCTAGAAACATGTAAATAAGTCAGGTGGTTTCTTAACAATTGAAAATAAATGTTGGAATAAAATTTAACTTGTTGTACACTGCAGAAAAAAATTCGTAAATGTCTAAATATATTATTAAATTTTAATGTTTTAAATAAAGTTTATTTTTCTAGAAATTGAATTACTTATAATATTTGAACTTCTTAGAAAGTTTAAATATTATTAATATCTAAAATGTATTATAAAATTTAAGTATTTTAATTATTGAAATATTTATAAGCTTTAAAATTTTTAGACATTTGAAAATTTTAAAGTTATTAAAAGTTAATATTCTTTAAAATAAACCATAACAAACCACATAAAACTTTTAAATTTAAATGTCTGATAAATCATGATTCTGCTCATTTGTATTTGAAATCATTTTGGTCTTTTTTTTTTATAATATGACTTTAAATTTTTGTCAAGTTTTCTTAAGCGATGTGAAACATTTTCTATATTTTTTATTCACCAGCTGAGCAATATATGTCTGTTTAAAAAAAATTAAATTACATTATATACAGAAAAATCATAAAATTTTATTCAGTAAATATATTATATAATAATTCAAAATAATTTTAATATAAAATCAAATAAAAAATAAAAGGAAAATCACATATTTTTGTTTTAATTAGATTAAGAGATTTCCTTCTTTTTAAAATATTACCAATAATTGATTTTATATGTTACTATAATTAACTAAATTCATAATATTGCTATAATTACCAAAAGTCAAATTAACTCGTGGAGAAGAACAATCTCCTCTGTTCCTATTGAATAATATGGAGAAATAATCAAATAGATAATAAGCATTTGCATAAAGTTTTTTGTAACACAATCATTTCAGAGGCATAATGTTACACCCCATATGACAAGTTTTGTCTATAATTAAGGTCGTTTGACGTCGATTTCAGCCATTTCAGAGCCAGCCGATTGACGTCGCTGTGCTCGATGCCACTGTTGCGGCCTTCTTTGTTACCGGATCTAAGGAAGAAGAGGTTGTTCAATTTATCTGCTATTTGACTTGTTCCTCGGAAAATTTTGATTGGCTGGGACGAATCATTATGTATATTTTGCGGGTTTTGTTAATCGTTTTGAGCGTCTTCTTCTTCTCGATTGGGTGTGTGGGTAAAAAGAGTAGGAATTAAGAGCGTTTCCTTGTTAGGGTTTTAGCTCTCTGATACGTTTTTGTTCTCTAAGACCCTTCCTTGTGTTTTTGGCCCCGCTCGAGTTGTTAAATCTGGATTTCAGGGTCTGAAGGTTTATAGAATAAAGTAGAAATTATATTAGAAGGCGTATGTTTTTTTTCTGGTTGGCTCTGTTTTCTACCGTATTCTTTTTTCAAGCTTAGAAGTGTGCCTTTTGCTGCTCTTCACTATTATTAAGTAAGAATTATTAACATTTTCTTGGGACTGTAACATCGTTGTTTATGGTTTCTAGGATATATCTCTGTTATTAAGCACACAGGACCATAGTGAAACTATTGCAGCAAAGAGTGGCGCTCAATATCATCTAATTCCTCTTGTTGTTGACTCAACTTCAATCAGCTTCAGGACAATAGTTTTGAAACAGAAGGAAAATTTCAAGGTAAATTCTGAATAGTCCTGAAATGATGAACTTATATTTGAAGCTACACTTTTAATTTCTGCTCCCATACATACATTCAGGCAATTNTTACCAATAATTGATTTTATATGTTACTATAATTAACTAAATTCATAATATTGCTATAATTACCAAAAGTCAAATTAACTCGTGGAGAAGAACAATCTCCTCTGTTCCTATTGAATAATATGGAGAAATAATCAAATAGATAATAAGCATTTGCATAAAGTTTTTTGTAACACAATCATTTCAGAGGCATAATGTTACACCCCATATGACAAGTTTTGTCTATAATTAAGGTCGTTTGACGTCGATTTCAGCCATTTCAGAGCCAGCCGATTGACGTCGCTGTGCTCGATGCCACTGTTGCGGCCTTCTTTGTTACCGGATCTAAGGAAGAAGAGGTTGTTCAATTTATCTGCTATTTGACTTGTTCCTCGGAAAATTTTGATTGGCTGGGACGAATCATTATGTATATTTTGCGGGTTTTGTTAATCGTTTTGAGCGTCTTCTTCTTCTCGATTGGGTGTGTGGGTAAAAAGAGTAGGAATTAAGAGCGTTTCCTTGTTAGGGTTTTAGCTCTCTGATACGTTTTTGTTCTCTAAGACCCTTCCTTGTGTTTTTGGCCCCGCTCGAGTTGTTAAATCTGGATTTCAGGGTCTGAAGGTTTATAGAATAAAGTAGAAATTATATTAGAAGGCGTATGTTTTTTTTCTGGTTGGCTCTGTTTTCTACCGTATTCTTTTTTCAAGCTTAGAAGTGTGCCTTTTGCTGCTCTTCACTATTATTAAGTAAGAATTATTAACATTTTCTTGGGACTGTAACATCGTTGTTTATGGTTTCTAGGATATATCTCTGTTATTAAGCACACAGGACCATAGTGAAACTATTGCAGCAAAGAGTGGCGCTCAATATCATCTAATTCCTCTTGTTGTTGACTCAACTTCAATCAGCTTCAGGACAATAGTTTTGAAACAGAAGGAAAATTTCAAGGTAAATTCTGAATAGTCCTGAAATGATGAACTTATATTTGAAGCTACACTTTTAATTTCTGCTCCCATACATACATTCAGGCAATTATTGGTCTGTCTTTTCTGCATTACATCAGCCTTTATTTGTGCAGATGAACCAGCATTGATTGTCAACACTAGCAGGTACAACTGGTAAGCCAAAAGGAGTTGTCCATACCCACAAGAGCATCAATTCCCAGGTATATATATATCCGAACTCCATATGTAGCTCACGTCATTTTTAAAATCCTTTCAACCTGCATTAGAATGTTGAAATTGATAAAAAAATTGTGATCTTCTTATGAGCTTTAGGGTATTTCTCTGTCTGTCCAGTGAGTAAGCGAAATTATGATGCACCCCCCTTTATAAGTTATAAGCTTTTATATGTGCAGGTTAAAAATGTTAACTGAAGCTTGGGACTAAACATCTACTGATCATATTCTCCACTGCCTCCCACTACATCATGTTCATGGGCTTTTTAACGCTTTACTTGCTCCTCTTTACGCGCCATCTTCGTTAACTTATACTATCACCAATATAGCAAAGCTTATATGTATATGTTTATATTTTGGGTTCATATCTGAATCGAGGGAAGTATTCAGCGCCAGATAACTCAATTTTACTATGTACCATAGTCTTGGCTGAGTCGATCACTTTCCAATTTGCTTCTGGCCCTAAAGCAAACACATTTTGCTTAAGAGAAATTTAGCTTGAGACATAAAATAACCTTGGTATAATTCAGGGATCTTCTAGACTCAATCCATCAGGGCGGCTTGATATGCATTCAATTCTAATGAGTCCCCCTTGCCAATATTTTTTGTTTCCAAACTAAGGTTCTTCAAAGACTCTACTTTTGATCCTATTGGCTTGCGAGTAATAGCTTCCTGATAGTATGAGTTATTTCGAATTCTTAAAAAAGACCATAAACAATAGAAAACGTCTTGGTGTATTAAAGTACTAAGATTAACTCCGTTACAGATCATCTACAAATTAAGAGAAAAAAGCTGAATTAAGAATTAAGACGAAGAAAATGAACAAATACTAGTTACATGATTACTAGAGATACTTTGATTAGTTACCTTCATCTGACTAATCTAGATTACAGAAATAGGTTCCCTATAACAAACACGATTCTACAACTTCTAAATGTGACTGTCGTCTTAGTTCTTATCTCACATCTGTCTGAAAAGCCACTCTGCGTCATAAGTAGAGTTGAGGTCTCCTGTTGCCATCGGATTCCTGAAAAGCATCTCTGCTTCAAAAGTAGAGTTTTCATTCTCTGTTTTCATCGGCTTTTTGAAAAGCCACTCTGCTTCAAAAGTAGAGTTTGCGTTTCCACCTTTGAAAAGCCACTCTGCCTCAAAAGTAGAGTTTGTGTTTCCTCGATTAAAAAGCCACTCTAAGTCATAAGTAGAGTTGAGGTCTCCTGTTGCCATGGGATTCCTGAAAAGCCTCTCTGCTTCAAAAGTAGAGTTTTCATTCTCTGTTTTCATCGGCTTCTTGAAAAGCCTCTCTGCTTCAAAAGTAGAGTTTGCATCTCCACTTGTCGTCCGCTTCTTGAAAGGCCTCTCTGCTTCAAAAGTAGTGGAGCTTTTCTTCGGTGTTTTCTGTTCAACTTGTTTCGATTTCCTTTTTTGGTCATACGCGCTTCTCTTAATCTTATCAGATAACAAATCACAAGCTTGTAAAACCAGTTTAAATGCGCCTTCAGCACCGTTAAACCTGTTCTTGTCCGGATGAAGCAAAAGAGCCAACTTCTTGTAACGTTTCTTGACAGCTTCATCGTCAGCCAAAGGATCTACACCGAGAACTCCATACCAATCAGATTCTCCGTTGATTTTGTCTGACGCAGAGATATAAACATCGATCGTCATCAACACTTGTTTCAAACCTTCAAGTTGCGGATACAGACGCTCCGCCTTGTTTACGAATTTCTTTGCTCCATCGTAATCATTCGCTGAGATTTTCTTCTCGGCGATATCAATCGCTCTTCTAGCTTCCTCCTTGTTACACTCCATGTCTTTGACAGAGTTTTCTTAATCAAATTCAGAGAATCGCTTACAAATATCAAAACCCTAGTTTCTGAAAATTGTTACCTTCGCCCTAGTTTTCTTAATCAATTGTTACAACAAGCGAGAGCGGTCGTAGTAACAAAAACTAGGGCGATGCCAGCGTATATATAGACTACGCGACGCGTTTTCCCTTTTTCACAATGTTGGAAAATTGATGGATTGGAAAAAAGGAAATTTTCTTATTTTGTTTTGTGGGGTAAAATAGGAATTATTAGTCTTTGTTGTTGACATGTGTCTTAATACTAATTAGATACAAATAAGGATTCCAAGTCGTGAAAACCTGATTTCCTTGAATCAAAAATATCTACAACAAATCTTGAAACCACACGACAATGTTTAAGAGAAGTTAGGACACTATACATTGACAACCAAAGTAGAACTTGTTCTTGTCTTAAGATGAAAAGATAACCATATGTCATAAAGCATCCATGAAAGGCTAAAAAGCAGAACTCTGCAACTTCTAGAAACATGTAAATACAGTAAGTCTTCCTTCTTATTCACATATGTAAAAATCATCTCTGCAGCATGACTCCTCAAGTTCTCTTTTTTTTTTAAATATATTTCTTGTACTTGATTTGCAGCATTACCACTAGATTGGTATCGAAATTGAACTATTCCAGTGAAAACTACAAGTAAAACTAACCAATGATGGAGAATATCTCTCTCAATAAGTACCATCACCTGTGTTTTGTGTGGCTTTTACCTTGCTCTGATCGGTTTGGAGCGTTCCATTGTTGAGGAGATGATGAGAGGTTGACGACTGGCCTCAAGAAACCTGCTTACGGAGTTTTCTAAAGTTGCACTATGTTATAGTTGACTCTTCTTTTCAGTTATCCTAGTGTCAAGATATAGATGATAAACTCACAACTGCAAATATCAGTTTCAAAAATGAATAGAAGATGAAACAGAGTAATAACAGAGATAATCTAATATGTGATTCTGATCTCCTAGTAAACTACACTGGTCTACAATATTCACCATTAATTACCCTATTTAACACTTTCTCTTACCCAACTCACTCTTGGATTATGGTTTCAAACGGTTCTACCAAAAGCATACTATTACTCTCTCAGACACATCATCTGATGTGGAATGGAGCAAGTTTACCTTTTGAAGCACTTTCTTTTATCTGCTGAGATCAACCTTTGAAACACAGAAACTCATGCAAAAGACAAATTAGACCGCACAGCAGGCAACAAATAAAATAAATGGTTAGTGAATGTTACTTATAGGTCAAGAAATGAAAGAAGAAAGATGTACTAGTCCCGTACCTTCCTAGCAAAAAGAAGCGTCTCCATTACTATTCTTTAATTTGCAGTACTGTATATGCAAGTTTCATAAGATCAACTCAAAAAAACTATTACTGATCCAAAAAACAGATATTAATTTTTAAATCCTCATCTCTTACTTGTCATGTCGCATCTATCAACAAGTCTCTCTGTTGTCATATTGATAAAAAAGCCTCTATGCTTCCTTTTCATCACCTCTAGCAGAAGTAGCTGGAAGAATATTTTCTTCTGCTTGATTTGCGCTATCAGAATCTGAAGTGTTCGAAGAAGAAGCATCATCACTTGTACTTTCGCTTGTTCGTTGAAACTTGGCACTAAATCTGTAGACTGGCCTCCCATCGACCATCTCTGGAATGATCTCGGTCGCAACGAAACACTGCCGGCAGTTTGGACAACACAAGGTCTTGTTAAGATAACGTCGAGACTTCACAAATTTACAATGTGTGTTGCACCTCTTGTTTTTGCATACTGTCCAAAAGAAAATGACTTCCTCTGGTTCCCATGGATTTTCCTGTTTCCATGAAGAATCAGGATCAGGCTGCTCAGGCTCAGGCTCGGATCTGTACCTGGACCCGGACTCGTATTCGTGTGGCTCTGATGGATCCTGCATTTTGCTCTCTTATCTTTGTCAGATAATAAATCCCAAGCTTGTAAAACCAGCTTAAACGCGCCTTCAGCGCCATTAAACCTGTTCTTGTCCGGATGAAGCAAAAGAGCCAGCTTCTTGTACTGTTTCTTCACCGCTTCATCATCAGATAAAGGATCTACGTTGAGAACTCCGTACCAGTCAGCTTCTCCGTTGATCTTGTTTGATGCAAAGATATAAACATCGATCATCCTCAACACTTGTTTCAAACCATCAAGGTTTGGATACAATTTCTTAGCCTTGTCGACGAATGTTTTCGCTCCATTGTAATCATTCTCCGAGAGTTTCTTCTCAGCCGTATCCATTGCTATTTTGGCTTCTTCCTCGTTAGATTCCATTGTTTGTTTACTTTCTCTACAAAAACAAATCGGAGAAACAAATCAGAGACAGAGTTATTGAATCAGTTCGGTGGATATAAAAAAGTTCATGAAAGAAGAAACTTTGCAAAATCTCAAGCCAAAGCAGAAATTTCTTATATATCGAATAAAGAAACAATTAAAACCCTAGAGACGACGAAAGAAACAAAACAAGAGAAGAGAAAAATATAAACATCAATGATTTATATTTCCAGCCGAGATAAAAAGAAGCAATATCCATCAAGCCGAGATATAAACAATATCCAAGAAGAAACAGACTTGCAATGATTTTGTTTCCAGCCGAGAGAGATATAAACATCAATCAACATCATAACTTGTTTCAACCCATCAAGCTTTGGATACAAATTCTGAGCCTTGTTTGCTAGTTTCTTCGCCCCGTTGTAATCATTCTCCGCAATTTTCCTCTTGGCAATATCCATTGCCTTTATAGCGTCCTCCTTGTTGCATTCCATGTCTCTACGGGAAAACCAATCGGAGGAGACAAAAGAAAAAAGAATTCAGAAGAGTAGTATAACACAGAAGCAAAACCGTAAATGCAAATCCAATACAAAGAAGCCATAATCAATCACAAGTTAAAAGACAATTGTCTCTAAAGCCACAAGATAATCAAAATCACAAATGTTTGTACAGCGGATTGCACAACACTAAATATCAATTTTTGGGGAAGAGAAGTTTGTTCTTTTATTAAAAATAAGAATTCGAGGTCGTCACTAAAACGAGTCAAGATCGTGCTCGTCAGTTCACAGGAGAACTGGCAAGTGAGTCACGACGAGCTCGGAAGCTAACGAGAATTATACAGGAAACAATAACTATGATTAAACACAAAGTTTTGCTCTCGGGGTATTGTACGTGAGTCTGATGGACATTCTCCAGTGAGTACTGTTGCTTTATATAGCGGACTGTAGACTGAGGGTTTTCTAGGGTTTCCATCGCGAATTCCCGAAATTGCCCCTTCACGAGTTACTAATGACTTTCATCCAATTTTGTCGGGCCGAAATCACATTTATCTTGTCTTGTTGGGCCGAGTGGCATATTGGGCGCAGCCCATGTCCAACAACAAACAAGTTTGCAACAATATGGTTGGATATAATAAAGTTATAAACAGAGAAAAAGGGATACACAAATCTCGTGTAAACTAGTAACATCTTTGATTCAACTAGGCACAAAACCATACATGCAAATCACCAATTATAAAAGAAACAAGTCCGTGGCCCTAGATTTCTACAGTTACAGTATCCAAATCTACAAAACATCACACAAATCACAAAAATATTGCCAGAAATCAAAATGAATATATACCAGTATTAGTCGGATTATCGTACAAAACCAAAATCATAATACCAAATAAGTAAAAGTCGGATTTTGACGGAGACCCACTTATTAACCCATCCACATTCGCGGTTCAGTATCACAACAATACCCCTAAAACGGTGGAGGCGACGAAATCTGAAATAAGAAGTGACCACCGGTGTGTGTTTTTGTGTTTCCGGTTCATAGAGAAAAAGAACTGAGGCAAAATTATAATATTTTAGAAATGTAAGGACGGAAAAGAAACTATTACTTTGTTTTTCCCTCCCTCCCTTTCCATGAAAATTTCAATTCATCACTGCTTTAGAGTTACAAGAAGGATAAGTATAATTTGGTGATTTATTAAGCAAGGATCAACACTGCTATAGTAAAACCTTCTGTTGCAAAATGCTAAAACACGATTGTAATCCCNNNNTTTTTTTTTTTTTTTTTTTTTAGTTTAGCACTTCTTAGTTTATACAATGTAAACATATTTTCCAATTTTCCCTTAATTCTAATTTCATACATCACCACTACTTTTTGATCTAAATGACTTGTCTTTTTACATATATCACTCTTATCTTGTCTTATTCAATTAAAACTTGGATCATGGTTTCACACGGTTGTATCTATACCATACTACTACTACTACTACTAGTAGTACTCTCGGTGACAGCTTTACACTTTTTGAACTCACTTGACTTTTGCTTCTGTTGTTGTTGTTGTTACAGTGATTCTCCCTGATAAGCTCTCTTCTAGTGAAACCACTCTCTCAGACTCCTGCACCAGATATCAAATGTTGAAGTCATGCCTATCTTGTGAGCCAATGACCACCAGCCTGAGCTTTGTCTCTCAAGGTTAAAAACTTAAAAAGCAAGTATCTTGGGCTTCTAGACTCAATCCATCAGGGCTGCTTGATACGCATTAAATTCTAATGAGTCCCCCTTGCCAATAATTTTTGTTTCCAAACTCAGGTTCTTCAAAAGGTTTCTACTTTTGATCCTTTAGGTTTACCAGTGTTTGCGAGTAAACAGCTACCTGATAGTATGAGTTATTTCGAATTCTTAAAAAAGACCATAAACAATAGAAAACGTCTTTGTGTATTCTTGTACTAAGATTAACTCCATTCTACAGATTAAGAGAAAAAGCTGAATTAAGAATTAAGACGAAGAAAATAAAAAATACTGGTTACATGATTACTAGAGCTACTTTGATTAGTTACCTTCATCTGACTAATTTAGATTACAGAAATAGGTTCCCTATAACAAACAGGATTCTACAACTTCTAAATGTGATTGTCGTCTTAGTTCTTATCTCACATCTGTCTGAAAAGCCACTCTGCGTCATAAGTAGTGTTGAGGTCTCCTGTTGCCATCGGATTCCTGAAAAGCCTCTCTGCTTCAAAAGTAGAGTTTGCGTTTCCTCCTTTGAATAGCCACTCTGCTTCAAAAGTAGAATTTTGATTCCCTGTTTTCATCGGCCTCTTGAAAAGCCACTCTGCCTCAAAAGTAGAGTTTGCGTTTCCTTGTTTAAAAAGCCACTCTAAGTCATATGTAGAGTTGAGGTCTCCGGATTCTTGAAAAGCATCTCTGCTTCAAAAGTAGAGTTTGCATTCTCTGTTTTCTTCGGCTTCTTGAAAAGCCTCTCTGCTTCAAAAGTAGAGTTTGCGTTTCCTCGATTAAAAAGCCACTCTAAGTCATAAGTAGACTTGAGGTCTCCTGTTGCCATGGGATTCCTGAAAAGCCTCTCTGCTTCAAAAGTAGAGTTTTCATTCTCTGTTTTCATCGACTTCTTGAAAAGCCTCTCTGCTTCAAAAGTAGAGTTTGCATCTCCACTTGTCGTCCGCTTCTTGAAAGGCCTCTCTGCTTCAAAAGTAGTGGAGCTTTTCTTCGGTGTTGTCTGGTAAACTTGTTTCGATTTCTTTTTTTGGTCATACGCGCTTCTCTTAACCTTATCAGATAACAAATCACAAGCTTGTAACACCAACTTAAACGCGCCTTCAGCACCGTGAAACCTGTTCTTGTCTGGATGAAGCAAAAGAGCTAACTTCTTGTAACGTTTCTTCACAGCTTCATCGTCAGCCAAAGGATCTATACCGAGAACTCCATACCAATCAGACTCTCCGTTGATTTTGTTAGACGCAGAGATATAAACATCGATCGTCATCAACACTTGTTTCAAACCTTCAAGTTGCGGATACAGACGCTCCGCCTTGTTTACGAGTTTCTTAGCCCCATCGTAATCATTCGCTGAAATTTTCTTCTGGGCAATTTCGATCGCTCTTCCTTGTTACACTCCATGTCTTTGACAGAGTTTTCTTAATCAAATTCAGAGAATCGCTTACAAATAACATAACCCTAGTTTCTGAAAATTGTTACCTTCGCCCTAGTTTTCTTAACCAATTTGATATGATCGTGGCAAGCACGGAGCCAAAAGCTGCAGAGAAGCTGGAGATGGTGGGAAGGATCATTCGTCAAGAGCTAAGGAGATGGCCAAGGAAGCTCATTCACTTATAGTTGATGGGTCATTCAACCTACCAAGGATCCAAGTATTCAACATATCCACTTTGAAGACTTCACCCGGTAATGAGGACTAGGTAACTTAGGTGTGAAGTTTGTACTCTTTTTCCCATAGATGAGTTTTGTCCCAATGGGTTTTCTCAGCATGGTTTTTAATGAGCCAAATGGATCACTACGTCGAGTTATCTAGAAATCATTACCAATGGGGAATAATGTACTTCTGTACTAGTACAAGTGACTTCTGTACTACTACAGGTCACCTAGACGTTTTGCTGTTTTCTTATTTCCTTCGAAACGTCTTGTTGTTTTATTTTGAACTACCTATTGTTTGGAGTGTCGAAACTATGGTTGATTATAAAACCCCATAGCATGCCTCCTTGTTCTTTAGCGAAAAAGTTGTATGAACAAGTATTGTTTCACTTTTTCTCTCAATTCGAATTCTTGAATGCGTTCTTGATTTCTGGGTTTCCATACACTTTGTGATTCAGAAACTCTTCACTTTATCTCAATCCATACAACCACCTAAACATCTATCTCCATCGAATCATTATTCTATCACGTGATCATCACCACCTCCATCGTATTTGTCACTTCCGCACCATCACCATCGAACCTCACCACCAGTCACTAGTATATAGCCTTTCATCGGAGTTCTATCCTAGGGAGATCGTATTATGTGGTTCAGAGCCAACTCTGTGCCAAAGGCTAAGAGATTCTAAACCCTAATCTCTTGTGTTGTTTGCTTAATTTCGTTTGTTTAATTTTAGGGTTTGAATTTTTGGTTGTTCGTTTGTGTCTAGATCGAATTCTGTGAGTTTAGGATTTAGTTTTGTGTTGTTTTCGAAATTTGATTGCATTAGGGTTTAATTATTTCGAGTTTGTTCATTATAGGGTTTGGGGATTTCGATTTTTTTCCTTATAGTCGAGTATCTCTTGTAAAATTTTGAGTCTTAGAGTTTATTTTCGTTTATCTCATTCAAGGAACAACTTACTGCGAGTTTCTTCTTTAATTCGCAGGTACAATGGAGCTTTCTCCAGAAGCTATGGAAGCTTTGAACCAAGCCATGTCCAAGCAAATTGCAGAAGCAAATAAGACAATGTCTAGTCAGTTTCAACAACAGATGGAGCAGCTCAGTAACCAGTTTGAGAAGCAGATCAAAGACATAGCTCAAGCATCTAGCGCCTCAGATCAAAGTTCTACAGAACCGCCTAGTCCTAATGAAGCCCTTCGTTTAGCTAAAGGAAAGGCTCACGTGGGAGCTTCCTCCAAACGCACACGGATCAGAACAGTTCAGTCACCTACTGGGGGAAGAGATACTTGTTTCAATCAGAGAAGAAACACTCAAGGCACCGAAAGAGAGCATCGCAGAACTGGTAGAGACCCTACACGCCCATGACGAGCTGAACAAGTAGCTGGGCATCGAATATACATTGAGTCAGATAGAGAGTATTCTGAAGAAGAAGAAGTTTCAGACCATAGTCAAGAAACAATGAGGAGAAACATAAACAGAGATAATGGCAGGGATTATGATCCTTTGAGGCAGCAGCTGAAGCACCTCAAGATTCAGTATCCTTCTTTTCATGGTACCAATGATCCATAGGCTTATCTAGACTGGGAAAGGAAGATGGAATCTAATTTTCAGGTTCAAGGTACTTATGAGTTAAACAAGGTGAAGATAGCCATATCCGAATTCAATGGCTATGCTTTGTTGGGGTGGGAGCAGCTGGGACTTACTAGACATCGACAGAGAGAACCTGCTATCACTACATGGGAACAGCTAGTCACGCAGATGAGAAAGAAGTTTGTGCCTACACACTACCAGAGAGAGATTCTCAACAAGCTTAGGCGTCTCATTCAAGGTACTAAGTCTGTTAGAGACTACTATCAAGAGCTGGAAACGCTTATGATCAGGGCTGATTTAAGAGAAAGTGAAGACATGGTTATGTCGAGATTCCTTGGAGGTTTAAACAGAGAGATTGAAGACAAGGTAGAGTTGCAGGACTATGAAGATGTACAAGAAATG
The DNA here is from genome assembly GCF_000633955.1 of Camelina sativa. Lineage (NCBI taxonomy): Eukaryota > Viridiplantae > Streptophyta > Magnoliopsida > Brassicales > Brassicaceae > Camelina > Camelina sativa. Next base: position 13,569,623 of record NC_025696.1, read on the forward strand.
GTTCATAAGGCAGAATTGATTGAATCGCAGATCAAGAGAAAGGGAGTGAGGACTACATTTACGCCTAACATGTCCAAGCCGAGAGAGTTCAGTAAACCCGCCTTCACCAAGGACAGCAAACCCGTGACAACCACAGTCAAAGAAGAGGTTAAGATCGATTACAAGCCCAAGAGTAGCACCTCTACAAGTCATATCAGGTGTTTCAAATGCCAAGGAATGGGGCATTATTCCAGAGACTATCCTAACAAGAAGATGTTTCTTCTTCAAGACGGAGGAGAGATTGTGCCAGTAGACAGTTCAGAGAGTGAACCAGAGTCTAAATTCGGTGAAGAAGGTGAACCAGCAGTCATGGGAGAAATGTTAGTAGCACGCAGAGCTTTAAGTGTTCAGATTCATCCAGATGATAGAGGGCAGCGTGAGAACCTATTTCACACCAGGTGTATGGTTCAAGACAAGGTATGCACCTTGATCGTTGATGGTGGTAGCTGTACTAATACAGCTAGTGAAGAGATGGTACAGAAGCTTAATCTCAAGACCACTTCACATCCAAGACCTTATCAGCTACAGTCGTTGAACAACAAGGGAGCTTTAACGGTTTCGCAGAAAGTGATGGTGAAACTAACGATTGGGAAGTATGAGGATGAGCTGCTTTGTGATGTAATTCCAATGAAGTCAAGTCATATCCTTTTGGGAAGACCATGGCAGTTCGACATAAGAGTATTTCATGATGGCTACACCAACAAGCAGTCATTTGAGTTCAAAGGACGCAAGGTCACTCTTCTACCACTTACACCCAGCGAAATCTACAAGGACCAGCTTCACATGAACCGCAAGGATACAGAGAAAGTGTCTCACAGCCTGTACATCAATCACAGCGAGTTCAACAAGCTATTTGATCCAGAGATGACCACATTCATGTTTGTGTATAAGGAGACACTCACTAGTACTAAGTCAGCAGAAGAGCTTCCACGCGAGATGATAGAGATTATAGAGGAGTACAGGGATGTATTCCCAGAAGAGATACCTCCAGGTTTGCCGCCAATACGTGGGATAGAGCATCAGATCGATTTGGTACCAGGATCAGTATTACCGAACAGACCTGCTTACAGAACCAATCCAGTAGAGACTAAAGAGCTTCAGAAGCAAGTAGAGGAGCTGATGAGTAAGGGACACATCAGAGAGAGTCTCAGTCCATGTGCAGTACCGGTTTTGCTTGTACCAAAGAAAGATGGTTCATGGAGGATGTGTATTGACTGCAGAGCTATTAACAATATCACAGTGAAGTACAGACATCCGATTCCGAGGTTAGATGATATGCTGGATGAACTATGTGGATCAACGTTTTTCTCAAAGATAGAATTGAAGAGTGGGTATCATCAGATCAGAATGAAGGAAGGAGATGAATGGAAAACAGCTTTCAAGACCAAGCAAGGGCTCTACGAATGGCTAGTCATGCCGTTTGGTCTCACCAATGCTCCTAGCACCTTCATGCGTTTAATGAATCATGCTCTCAGACCTTTCATAGGCATCTTCGTGGTTGTGTACTTCGACGACATACTCATCTACAGCAAAGGTCTAGAAGAACACTTAGAACACATCCGCCAAGTTCTAAATGTTCTTCGTTCTCAATCCCTCTTTGCTAATTTTGCTAAATGTTCATTCTGTACTACTGAGGTTGTTTTTCTAGGCTTTGTTGTCAGTGCAGAAGGAGTTAGAGTGGATGATGAGAAGATCAAGGCTATCAAGGAGTGGCCAACACCCAAAAACGTGGTAGAAGTCAGGAGCTTTCATGGTTTAGCCGGGTTTTACAGGCGATTTGTCCAAGACTTCAGTACTATTGCAGCGCCACTTACAGAAGTTGTCAAGAAGGATGTAGGATTCAGATGGGAGGAAGCACAAGAGAAGGCGTTTTCAACCTTAAAAGAGAAGCTTATCACTACCCCTATTCTTTTACTTCCTGACTTTATGAAAACTTTTGAGATTGAATGTGATGCCTCCGGAGTGGGTATAGGTGCTGTTTTGATGCAGGATAGGAAACCATTAGCTTACTTCAGTGAATAGCTAGGAGGATCGACGTTGAACTATCCTACATATGACAAGGAGCTGTACGCCTTGGTTCGGGCTCTTCAAATGTGGCAGCATTACCTGTGGCCCAAGGAGTTCGTTATTCACACTGATCACGAGTCCCTGAAGCATCTCAAAGGACAACAGAAGCTCAACAAGAGACATGCCAGATGGATGGAGTTCATTGAGACTTTTCCCTACACAGTTAATTACAAGAAAGGTAAAGATAATATAGTCGCAGATGCATTATTTCTACTTTGTCTTCTAAGCTAGAAGGTTTTGATGAAATAATAGGACTTTATGAGACTGACATCGATTTTGCTGAGAGCTATGGCAAATGTCATAAGTTTGCTTTTGAAAACTATTATAGGCAGGATGGATATCTGTTCTTTAAGGATCGACTGTGCATACCAAGAGGATCCATGAGAGAGCTGCTGATCAGAGAAGCTCACGGAGGTGGACTAGCTGGACATTTCTGAGTGTCAAAGACTCTACTTGGACTGCAAGAACACTTCTATTGGCCTCAAATGAAGAAAGACGTTGAGAAGGTTTGTTCTAGGTGCCATATCTGCAAAATGGCGAAGGGTAAGGAACAACCCCACGACTTGTACACTCCTCTCCCTATTCCTTCTCAACCTTGGACTCATATATCTATGGATTTTGTTCTTGGCTTACCTCGAACCAGAAATGGTAGAGATTCGATTTTTGTTGTGGTTGACAGGTTGAGCAAGATGGCTCACTTCATTGCAAGTCACAAGACGGACGATGTTGTTATTGTAGCTAACTTGTTTTTCAGGGAAGTAGTACGTCTACATGGAATGCCTCAAGTGATTGTCTCAGACCGAGATACAAAGTTTCTAGGACACTTCTAGAGGATGCTATGGGCTAAGCTCGGAACCAAGCTATCATTCTCAACCACATGTCACCCGCAAACAGATGGGCACACCGAAGTGGTGAGCAGGACACTATCTACACTCCTCAGGACCTTAGTGAGAAGCAATCTCAAGTCATGGGAAGAATGTCTACCACATGTTGAGTTTGCATATAGTTACGCTAAGCATTCTGCTACTCTGTTTTCTCCTTTTGAAATTGTTTATGGTTTTAATCCACAATCACCTCTAGACTTGAGCCCTTTACCTTTAAGTGTGAAGTGTAGCTTTGATGGCAAAGAAAAGGCTGAGTAGGTGAGGAGGATACATGCTAAAACTAAGGAGAACATAGAGAAAAGGACCAAGCAATACGAGAAGCATGCGAACAAGGGCAGGAAGGAGCTCGTTTTCGAAGAAGGAGACTTAGTGTGCATTCACTTACGCAAGGATAGGTTCCCAGAAGAGAGGAAGGGCAAGCTTCTACCACGAGCAGATGGTCCATTTGAAGTCATCAAGAGGATCAATAACAACGCATACCAGATTGATCTTCAAGGTAAGTATAACATATCATCAACATTCAATGTTTCTGACTTGCTCCCTTACTATGCAGATTTCGATTTGAGGACAAATATTTTTGAAGAGGGGGAGGATGATATGATTATGGCAAGCACGGAGCCAGAAGCTGCAGAGAAGCCGGAGATGGTGGGAAGGATCACTCGGTCAAGAGCTAAGGAGATGGCCAAGGAAGCTCATTCACTCATAGTTGACAGGTCATTCAACCTACCAAGGATCCAAGTCTTCAACATATCCACCTTGAAGACTTCACCCGGTAATGAGGACTAGGTAACTTAGGTGTGAAGTTTGTACTCTTTTTCCCATAGCTGAGTTTTGTCCTAATGGGTTTTCTCAGCATGGTTTTTAATGAGGCAAATGGATCACTACGTCGAGTTATCTAGAAATCATTACCAATGGGGAATAATGTACTTCTGTACTAGTACAAGTGACTTCTGTACTACTAAAAGTCACCTAAACGTTTTGCTGTTTTCTTATTTCCTTCAAAACGTCTTGTTGTTTTATTTTGAACTACCTGTTGTTTGGAGTGTCGAAACTAGGGTTGATTATAAAACCCCATAGCACGCCTCCTTGTTCTTTAGCGAAGAAGTTGTATGAACAAGTATTGTTTCACTTTTTCTCTCAATTCGAATTCTTGAATGAGTTCTTGATTTCTGGGTTTCTATACACTTTGTGATTCAGAAAGTCTTCACTTTATCTCAATCCATACAACCACCTAAACATCTATCTCCATCGAATCATTATTCTATCACGTGATCATCACCACCTCCATCGTATTTGTCACTTCCGCACCATCACCATCGAACCTCACCACCATTCACTAGTCTATAACCTTTCATCGGAGTTCTATCCTAGGGAGATCGTATTACAATTGTTACAACAAAGCCAGAGCGATCGTGGTATTAAAAATCTAGGGCGAGTCCAGTATATATAGTACATGCATCGCGTTTTCCCTTTTTCACAATGTTGGAAAATTGATGGATTGGAAAAAAGGAAATTTTCCTGTTTTGTTTTGTGGGGTAAAAAAGGAACTATTAGTCTTCAGATATTTTAATTCCATCCAATCTCTGAGTGATGCAATGTTGAGCCAGGTGGACTTAGTCTCTTTTTTTTTTTTGACAACAATGGAAGAAATTAGCTCAAACTAGCCAATTGGGGGAGGAGGACTTAGTCTCTGTAATCTAATAAATTGGAGTAAAACAGAAAATACAACTTATATTTGTTATATAAAGTTGAGTTTTAAAAGTTAGTCATTAACAAGATTTTAACATGTGTCAAGTTATCAATCTCAGATTTTGATAAGTGTAAAAATAAAATATTTTGTTTCAAAAAATATTAATAATGTAAAAAGATGATTATCAGAAATTACAGAATTTATTAAAAAATACAAAGTTTTTTTTTTAATTATAAGGAGATTATATATATATTTCATAAAATTCAAAATTATAATATTATTTACTAATTTTTAATTTTAAGTTATTAATTCTACAAAAAATAGAAAAAGGGATTAAAGAAACGATACAATTAATGATTAATTTTAAATTTTGTAAATACTCACTTCTATATAAACATAGAACGTCTCATATTTAAATAATTTATTCAAAAACACTGTTTTCAATTTTGTTTAATTGGATATTTTTTTTAATGGGCAGGTAAATTTTTCTTATTTTCTAAACCAATTTTTTCTCCTATTTTTTACTTTTTCAGTTGGAAATAGGTAAGATTAATATGTTGACCCAAAAAAGAAATTAATATATGCGTTTTCTTTTCCTAATACTATATTTTAAAATTTATTGTAGTATTTTTAGATTATTTTATTTAATTTATATTTTTATCTTTGAATTATTTGGGATTCATATATTATCGTGCTTATAATTTTCTATTGTTTCTTTAATTATGTCAAATTAATTTTCTTCTACTTTTTCAACGGTTAGTCATAAACCCTTCTTTTTTTGCAAACATAATTGTTACCATTATCCATTCAATCCCAAAGGGAGATAATAAGTAGAAGCTCATCAACCTAATAGATAGATAAAACAGGCTAATCAAACACAAGTTTACAACAAACATAGATAGATAGATTAGAAAAACATAAATCTGTTGTTGATAGATCCATAGGAACTCAAAGACTGTGACACCCTGGTTTGCGGAAAGGTTTAAAAGAATTTATTTGGCCAAATATGTCACTAAAATGCATTTATTTTTTGGGTCAAGGATCCTGAGGGAACTTTATGATGGGTGACATTCCTGAAAGTGATTGTCGAAACAATGCGAGTGAGGACAAAACACATGAAAATATCATTTGATGATTTGTAAGGTCGGTAAACAAGTTTTTAAAGCATCCTAGACGTAACAAACCGGCCATCGAATATGGGTGGGTCCACGGACAGGGAATAGATGTAGGGCCCACTTAGGAAGGTGGGCCAATGGACTGAGAGTGGACATGGACTCACTAAGCAAGGGGCGGTTGAGGCGTTACAGAGACAGATGCTACATCATGGTGTGTCAAAGATACTTCTACGAATACATTGGAAAATTTAACATTAGTTACTATCAAAAGATTTTGTGACGTTAGAAAAATATTTTTACTTTCATTGGTTGTCGGAGCAAACCATTTCGAGATAGCAAAAAGACGTGAACATGTTCTCTCCACACAGGAGGAGGGCAGAGCCGATGTTCTCTCTATAGTGGAGAAGGTTGGACGCAAGGTTATCTCCCCAAGAGAGAAAGGTGGAGGAGCATGGACGAAAGGTTATCTCTCCAAGGGAGGAAGGCGGAGCCAAGGTTCTCTCCACGGTGGAGGAGGTTTGACGCAAGGTTCTCTCCATAAGGGATGAGGTCGGAGCCGAGGTTTTCTCCATGGTGGTCATACATTATTGTGATGATACATCATTGATTAATATATTATGTAATATATTTTTTATTCAAAATGTTTGTTGAGCCAACAATTTTAGTAATTAGAAAACTATGCGGAAGTGAAAGTAAAATAGTTGACTTAGTGTGTTCATATAGACATTTTCTAGGTGGTGATAAAGAATATATTGTAACATAAAATATATTTAGGTGTAAAAAAATACACTTTTAATAGTAACACACATACAATATTTGTAAATAGATATAAATCAGTGTATTGTAACAAAAAATAATATTTATTAATAACGTACAATATATTTTAATATATTTTAATATATTTTTATTACATTTAATTTAATTTATAAAACTTTAAACCTGCACATCGGACGGGTCCTCATCTAGTATAGTATACACACGTGTATTTTTATATTTACAGTTCTTTACTAACTAGTCTGCAATGTATAATACAAAGAATCAATTGTATTGAATTTTTAAACTTATTTACAAATCATATTCTACAAACCAACTTGTTAATGCCCGTCCAAACCTAAACTTTTGTCTGAACCATGACATATTTGCCAGAGCCTATCACTGGAGTTTCTCTATACCCACCTGATATTTGAGTCCACAAAGTGAACCTTTTTCTCTTTACCAGGCTTAATATGAGAAACTGCAATAGCATCACTCAAAATAAATTTCTTTCAGCTAATTGCAAGGTTGTTTTTGGTCAAACAATGCAAGACAAGACGAGAGATCATCAGTCCATGTTTCAAACTGGACAGCAAGCGTGTAAGTTATCTGGATAGTAGTCAACATCCATAAAGAATGATGTCATCTCATGGACCTTCTCATATATCTTTACAGAGAGTCTGTGAGACGTATCATCTTTCATGAATTTATGAACTTTCCCATGTAATTTGATCTGGCTATACCCGAAATCATTTTTAACTCCTGCATTCTCCATTCTCCAGAAATCCACAACTCGCATATCCATTGGCAAACACCACGTAGTTCCCCCCATTTGTTGGATCCAACTCCAAAAACTTTGTAGCTGCGACTTCTAGCAGTTTCACATTCCCATGAATCCTACAAGCCCCAAGTAACGAACCCCATACTGGAGCGTGCTCCTTGCATGGTGACATCATAGCAAACTCGTACGCTTCTTGTATCCTACCAGCACGACCTAACATATCAACCATAGCTGCATAGTGCTGTCCCTCAGGTTTAATCCCGTAATCTCTCTTCATAGAATTGAAATGCTCCCAAGCTTTATCAACAAAACCTCCATGGTTACATGCTGTTAGAACCACCAAAAACGTAACAGGATTAGGTCTACAACCTTCTTCCTTCATCTTATCAAAGCATTTTACCACCTCTGAAACTTTTCCATGATAACCATATACCCTGACATCAATGAAGTCCATGTAACAACGTTTCTGGTGGACAACTGATCAAATAATTTGTGACCATGAGAGAAACTGCTGCATTTGAAGTGCATATCAACAAGGGCACTATCAACTATAATGTTGGACTTGATATGGCACTTAATCATCACAGCGTGGGCTCTCATTCCGTGTTCCAGCGATGCTAACGCAGAACAAGCTCTAAACACTGAAGCAAATGTATTAAGGTCCGGAAATATTCTGTTGTGTCTCATATCATAGTAAATATAAAGCCCATCTTGTTCCATACCCTTTTGCACATACCCAGATATCATGGCATTCCAGGGAATCAAATCCCCCTTACATTGCAAACAACGAAAGAGAATCGCAGCAGTTTGAAGATCCCTTGATAAGGCGTAAAGTATCAACAACTTGACTTTCAAATACTCATTGGGAGCAAATCCTACAACAACCATCTGAGCATTATCCTTTTCCCTTTACCATATTCCTTTCTTTCTTTGCATTCCTGCATAAGTCTCAGGCTGTACTTGCAACCACACGCTATGCCACAATAACCCAATAGCTTCTTTCAATCTCCCAGTAACACAAAGAACCTTTAGTGTCTTATCCAGCTTCTCTTTCTTTCTCTGATTCTCCACCTGAAAGCTAGAAACATGTTACAGGTGAAGAACCAAAATTTGATCTATCAATCAACGTAAAGCTTCAGACTTTATACAACCTCATAAGAAATGATCATAGCGTCATTGGACCAACTTAAGCATAAGTATATAACAGGGCTCAGCATTCATACCGACAAAAGAAGTAAGAGTTGTAATTTTGGAAAAAAAACTGAAATTGTGGTATTTTGAGGAATTTCTATTTTATTATTTTCAGCAAATATGGTCTATAATTATGCCATTTTAGCAAATAACCCTTTACCTATGTTCTTATATATTATTACCAGTGTTCAACAAAGCACTAGGCGGTATCTGGGTGATGACCCAACGTAGAGCGTCTAGAACGCCTAATTGGGGCCTAGACGGTTTTTAGGCGGTTTAGGCGTTTACAACATAAAACATGTTATATATGAAATTATGTACAAATATATGTTAGAAAAATAAAAAAATTATAAATTATAAACAAAAGTAAGAAAAATACATTTATTTAATTTATATTAACAACATATAAACATTTATAATTACGTATACAGATATAAAACTTAATAATTTAACTATATGTGGTTAAAAATCAAAAATATATATTAAATTTAAATTAATGTAATTTTAAGCGGTTCAGGCAGTCATCTAAGCTTCTGCTGAGCGCCTAGGCGCTGTCTAGTATTGATAATAACTTTTATAATAAATTTGTAAATCTCTAGAACAAACTTTTACAGTAATATTTTTTGATGCGCCAATAAGATCATGCGTGAACCGCACTCGCTTACACGTATTATATTTTCTCTATAAAAAGATCACTATTAAATCTCTACTAAAATTAATTAAATGCTTTCTCATTTAGAAAATTAGGCAATTAAGAGCTCTTTCTACCATGTGTAACTATTTTACATATTTCTCTATAAAAAAAAATTATCTAACACATCATGAGATAGAGCATGAGCACACGCGGCGCTTACAATTACTCTATCTCTTATAGTAAATGTATGCAATCTGTGTTTGATTTGCCTTAGATTGTCATTACACTCTCAATAGATTTTGTATATGTTTATATGACTGAATCATTTAATTATATCTATCTTGATTCTCCATTTTTCATATACAAACAAGAGTTAGGAATTAATAAATCCTTAGTTTTTTACTAAGCTTAGCCTAAGGTTTATGGTGTGTAGATAGATCTTCAGATTTTATTAATACACAATCTTTGACACGTTGCGCTCTCAATCTAACTTTTTTAAACTCTCAACCCCTATCTCTTCTTATATAAGAAGGGACACCCTCCCAAAACCAAAGATCATAGCAACAACAAAGTCATTATAGTCTAAACCCAAAAAATCAAGTGCTTCTTGAGAGAAATGGATAACTTGATCGTTTTTGCAGATGAAGACGACAACCAACAACTGAATGGAGTGAAGCCCCCACCGCGAGCATGTGCAAGGTGTAGCTCCAACAACACCAAGTTCTGCTACTTCAACAACTATCGCGTGTCCCAGCCACGCTACTTCTGCAAGAGATGTCGTAGATATTGGACTCATGGTGGGGCTTTAAGGAACGTACCAATTGGTGGAGGCTGCCGTAAAGCCAAGCGGGCTTGGATAGATAAGTCTCCTGTCTCTCGTATGGTTTCTCCTGACATCCAACAGGTTACTCCTGACATCCAACAGGTTAATCATCAACCTTTCTCGTATGTTCAAGAAAACAATGAGTTTGTTGGATCTTTTGGTGCTTCTTCTTCTTCTGTTGCTTCTGGTACGGTTGGAAACCATTTCGGTTCTTTGTCTGATATTCGTGGTGGTATGGTACCAAATGTGCCTCCTCCACCTCAAAGTTTCCAACCAAATTATCGCCTAGATTTTCAAAATGGACCATTTGAAAATGATTATTACAATGTTGGATCCAGTACTAATCCTTTCATAAACCAATCAATTGGTGGTGGTTATGTTGATAATCACAACGGTTATGGCATGGAGCCATACAAGTGGAACCAGAGCTTCAACAACACTCTGAGCATGAATCATGACGCCAGCACTACTGGAAGCAGAGGATCTGACATGACCATGATGAACAACGACAACAAAAACAAGATCAGATACAACAGTGTGATTAAGCATCCTTGTCATATAGAGAAGCATGGTCCATAAGACTCTTAACCGTATAAACTGTTTTCTATTTATAATAAAATAAAAGTCAAATGTTTCTCTTTTATGTTTTCTATTGTTTTTTTTTTTAAGTTTGCATCTTTTGTTTCTTAAAAATTCAGAAATAAATTGCTTATCTGATTTTTTTATTTTTCCTTGGTATAATAATATCAATTATCTATTTTTCCTTTAAATTTAATGTATAATTGTCTAGTAATCACCAGTTCGTTTCATTGTTTTGCAATCCGCATATATCTTTCTTGATTATGTTATATGGTTATAATTAGGTGTCTTGAGCCAAATCACAAACTAATTTTCAGAGTATTTTAAAAACATGATTGGAGCGGAAACAAATTACGTCCAACATAAATCGTTATGTAATTTCAATAGGGACTGAGACAATCTAAGTCAACCTCAGTCCTCATCAATGGCACTAGATAATTAATTTCTTGAAAAGTTAAGTAACTTCCTTTTTACCAAATTTACTTTTATATTATTCTATAAATGACTTTTTTTTTGTTTAATGATTCGATTGAAATTGGGGTTCTTTTTACTAAATATTATTTATTTGACATAAATAATTATATATTTATTTCAATAATAGATAGTTAATAAAGAGAAATATAAATTAATAATTTTAAAAACTACATTTATTATATTATCATTTATTTGGTCAAAATCAATTATTAATAGATATATAAAACTAATAAGTTTAAAACAAATTCCTAAAATGTCAATTTAGTAGTTGTTAAATAATAAAGTAGATAGATAATCTAAATAAAGTGAGCTTACATATCTGTTATGACCAATCAATAATGATGTAAAACTTAGAAAAATTTGAAATGTATTGCCTTAAATATAATATTTATAGTCTTATTTGGGTGAAAATGAATTACTCTCAATTTCTTTTGTCAACAATTTAATGAATTTCTATGTTTTTAATAAAAAAATAATTGATTTTTGAGAAAGAAAAAAAAAAGTGACTAGTTTCCTAATTTATGTATTTCTAGGTAACTATAAATATATGGGAAGAACCATAGAAAATATTATAAATAGGTACAAGCAGTTGGCAAGAAAAATATGTTATCTTAGATTTTCCTAGAACCAAAGCTGCTACTTTCTTAAATTTTGTTTGAAACGTTGTCGAGATATGCTATAGTTGTTGAAATAATAGAACTTGGTATTATCACTAATTTTATGTATTTCTAGGTAACTATATATATATGGGAAGAACCATAGAAAAATATTATATAATGGTACAAACTGTTGCCAAGAAAAATATGTTATCTCAGATTTTCCTAAAACCAAAGCTGCCACTTTCTTAAATGTTGTTTGAAACGTTGTTGAGATGTGTTATAGTTGTTGAAATAATAGGTATTATCAGAATTAGGACTCAGACCCCGCGATGTCGCGGGGGAAGTATTCCAAAAAAGAAATTAAATTTAAATTATATATTATGAAATCATTTGAAAGTAATAGAATAGTTTCAAAGTATGTGTTACAAATAAAACTAAAATTATTAAAAAAGGGAAAAAATAAGAAGATAATTTATGAAGAATTATTATAAATATAAGATTGAAATACATAAACGTTATATATAAATTTTTTAAATTATTATAAATATAAGATAATTTATGAAAGAATTATGGTAAAGAGCTACAACCATCAGAACAATTATTAATATTTATATTACTAGTAAAAAAACTATTATGATAAAGTGATTCTAACTGAGAATATTGAACTAATGGTTGTAATGATTAAATGCAATTTTCTAGTAAATAATTATAATTATAAAATATATTTAATAATGAATGATAATGTATCAGTGAAAAATTATAAAATATATTTGAGTGAAAATATATCAGCAAAAAATAAAAATAAAAATAGACAGCTTTTAAAAATAAAATAAAATTTAAATATTAAAATAGATTTTTTATGAAAATTACGATAAATAGAAACAACTGTAAATTATATATTAAGTTATATCAAATTTCTGTATTGCTATAATCATTTTTTTTTTGGTTATATTATAGAATAATGTTTAATATTGGATATTAATATTCAAATTATATAGATTCAATATAAAACATAAAATTTGTTTCAACAAACAATGATTTGTTAGTTATTAATGAAGATACAAATATATAGAGAGTTCAAAAGACATGACTATATAAATAGACACACCTAGTAAAACGAAAACTTGCGATGAAAAAATATGAATAAAATGTATGGTGAAAAGACACAACTCTTCAGTGAACAGATGTAACCTTATGAATTTTTAAAAATATATATCAAAACAATTTTTTACGAAAATGTATCATGAAAAGTCACAACTACGTTTATTCAGATTGTTATTATTATGTGCTAAAAAATTTTCCCCAATAAAAAAACAAATATATATAATTCTAAAAACGTGTATATTTTAAACTAAAAAAAGAGTTTGAAATCTTTTATCCTATAAAGCATAAGTCACTTGTCCACTAAGATTATGTCACATCAGATATTTTGAAATAAAATTAATTAAAAAAATAGTTTATCAAATTCGAAATCAAAAAAAGTTGAAAGATCGTGGGATAAATAATTTTGTTAAAAAAAAAAGTTGGCTTATTGGATTGTTGACTAAAATAAAAGATATATGAAGCCCAAATACAAGTTCATCAAACAAAATTGGAATAACCCTAAGTCCATCAAACATAGCATCAATCACGTCCACTTCAATTTTCTTTCGTTCACCTTTTTCTCTTCGTCTCCTCTGTTTCAAGGAGTAAACGTCTCAAAACTCCCTAAAATTTTTTGACAAATCTCTTAT